>NC_081411.1:252831025-253139081 GCF_030272615.1 Cryptomeria japonica
CGGGCTACCTATTAGGATTTCTATTCCTTTGTTGCAATTGAAAGATGAAATGATGCAAGTTCAATCCCTAACCCCAAAGTGCAAGTATGAACTAATAACAAGATTGCAGAATTGAACTTAAACAATGGAAAGCTGTAAATACAAGGATAAGACAAGAATGCAAGATAAAAATAAGGAAAGATCATTGCCTCCCAAGGATAAGGTCAATGAGAAGGACTTACTCAATCTTCCAGGGAGAGATTTAGACATGAACAAAATGTACTACATACTCACATGAGTTCATGCAAGCAAGACATTAGTATATGTAAAATGCTCCTCATAAGAAGTGGGTAGGATAAGAAAGAGAATACACATCTTCTCCCATATCTAGGAAAGGAGGATTCTAAAGAAAAGATGATCAATATTTCCACATTATTACCCCAAAGGGAAATATTGATCGCAACTTAAGGCGTGGGTATGCTCCCCATGGTCTTGAGTTCGAGTCCCCGGCTGTGTTAACTCTGTGTGTGTTGCTACCTTGTGAGTGGGTTGTACACACTGGGGGATTAGTCTTGCTTCGGCAAGGACACCTCCAGATTCCACGATAGTGAATATAAAAAAAGACCTATAATAATTATTAGAAACAAGTGCCACATAGTGGCGAGTACTTGCCTTAATAATTTTTAGTTTAATAATAGTATTTGATATAATTATTAGAAATATTTATTTATTGTAACTAATATTAGCCAATCATTTACAAGTAAAATAATTTTTGTAAATTATAAAGTTAAAAAACATGCATCTATATTATAGAAAAATGTTGAAAAATATAAAACAAAATAAAATATAAAACAAAATAAAATATTTTGTTTTCATTGGTCTAAATAATTTTATTTAATAACCATTTAAACATGACAAATGAATTTTCATTACAATAGTATTGCCTAACAACAAGTACTAAAATAGGGAAAAAAGAAATAACATATTAAAAAGACCTCCCTTATTTAAAATGAAAGGGATGACTTTTTCATTTTGTGAATATATAAGATTTTGATTATTATTAATAATTTATATTATTAAAATAATATATTATTTTTATTTAATTTTTTAAGTTGTAAAAATAAACCTTTGAATAATTGATTTGTTTGGAAAAAAAATTAAAAAATAAAATGATTTAATTTTTTTTTTAATAAATTAATAAATAAAAAAATGTCATTAAAATATTTATAACTTATATTACGATTACTATAAAATAAATTAAAAAAATTTAAAGAAAGAAAAATAATTACTTTTCATTGGTCTAAATAATGTTTTTTAATAACCATATAAGCACAACAAATGAATTTTTAATAACCATATAAGCCTAACAACAAGTACTAATAATAGATAGTTCATAAGTAATACAGTTTAAGAAAACCTAAAAAATTGGTGATACCAAAAATTGACTTAATTAATGAACCCTTAAAAAACATAAAAAATGAGTGAAAATCTAAATAGAAATAATACAACAATTAAACACTATTAATATTATTATAACTATTAAAATTTGATTAATTTGATAAATTTGGATAACCATTTTCATTCATGAAAATGCTAAATAAATATTAAAAAAATCTTTATTTTGATAAGATAATAAAACATAATAAGCACATATTGCCTAAAGATATACATATATCTCTTTCATCTAGATGAAATATAATATGCAAAGAACCATTAAAAGGAATAAATTTTTAATAAAAAAATTACTTAGCATTATAACTAAAGATATTATTATTTACAGATGATAGTGAAAATTAAGTCTTAATTAGATTACTCATCTTTATAGCTAAAGACATTACTATTATTTCGTAATTTTATAGTGTGTATTATTTGATCGCAATCCGTTTATTATAGTGTTTATTATTTGATTGCAGTCCGCTTATTATAGTGTTTATTATTATTTCATTAAAATTATAGTGTTTCAAAGCAACCTTAACAGACTACGATCAAAGCAAACCCAAATGGATTGTGATCAAATTATGAGATGATTTTATTTATTTATTTAGTACCATTCTCTATCACACTTATTATTTCATTATCAAGATACTTGGTTTATACAACAATAAAATAGTAATTTATTGACAACCCATAGTGTAGAATGTAGGCATTTATATTATATTTAATTTTTCTTTTACACTCAAAGAATCTCGATTGAAACTTAAAGAATGGCATCATAAATAGAAGAAAAACTTATTTTAGATAGCAAGCTTGGATTAATGATATAATTAGAAATATAATATAATTAAATTAAACATACACTAGCTTATATATATTTAATAATATATATAGAATAAGCCGAGAGATATCCTTCTAGAGGTGCTTATTTTTTTATTATTTTATCAACATTAAATGGCAATAGGCGCTTCGAGAAGAATATCTCTCAGCTTATTCTATATATATTATTAAATATATATAAGCTAGTAGCAGTCACAGCATGAATTGAAAGACATGACATAAATTAATTTCAAATTATATATTGTTGTATAGTTGTATATTTTGTATTGGTACAGTGTTAGATTTAGGATTCCATTTGGTTCAATTCTAGATTTATAATTATAGTTAGGATTGGAATCAAAATAGTAGGCCTAATTCAATAAGGATTAGGGTTCATTATGGTTTACTATTAGGGTTAGGATTTGATTTAGTTTAAAATAGTAGGCCTAATTCAATAGGAATAGGGTTCATTTTGTCTTGCTATTAGGGTTAGGGTTATGGTTGTAGTTAGGGTTTACATCATTGTTGAGGTTAGGTTAATGGTCAGGGTTTGGATTTACATCATGTTTAGTGTTACAGTTAGCGTTGAGATTATGATTAGGCTAGGATTTAGGTTATGGTTAGATTATGTGTAGGGTTATGGTTTATATCATAGGGCTATGATTAGGGTTAGGATTATAGTTAGGGTTTACATCATTGTTAGGGTTAGGTTAATGATTAGGGTTTGGATTTACTTCATGATTAGGATTAGGGATAGGGTTAAGATTGTGGTTAGGCTTTGGATTTATCATTATGGTGAGGATTATGTCTAGGGTTAAGGTTGGAGTTAGGATTATAGTTAGGGTTTACATCGTTGGTATGGTTAGGTTAATGGTTAGGGTTAAGGTTCTAGTTAGGCTTAATTTTTAGGTATATGGTTAGGATTATCTCTATGATTAGAGTTTATATCATAAGGTTAGGGTTATGATTGCGGTTAGGGTTAGGGTTAAGGATTAGGTTTAGGATTATAGTTTGGGTTTACATCATTTTTTGGGTTAGGTTAATGGTTAGGGCTTGGATTTACATCATGTTTAGTGTTACAATTAATGTTAAAATTATGGTTAGGCTTAGTATTTAGGGTTATGGTTAAGATTATATGTAGGGTTAGGACCTTTATATCATAGGGCTAGGGTGGTTATGGTTATGGGTTAGGGTTAGGATTATGTGTAGGGTTATGGTTTATATCATAGGGCTATGATTAGGGTTAGGATTATGTGTAGGGTTATGGTTTATATCATAGGGCTATGATTAGGGTTAGGATTATAGCTAGGGTTTACATCATTGTTAGGGTTAGGTTAATGATCAGGGTTTGGATTTACTTCATGATTAGGATTAGGGATAGGGTTAAGATTGTGGTTAGGCTTTGGATTTATCATTATGGTGAGGATTATGTCTAGGGTTAGGGTTAGAGTTAGGATTATAGTTAGGGTTTACATCATTGTTATGGTTAGGTTAATGGTTAGGGTTAAAGTTCTGGTTAGGCTTAATTTTTAGGTATATGGTTAGGATTATCTCTATGATTAGAGTTTATATCATAAGGTTAGGGTTATGATTGCGGTTAGGGTTAGGGTTAAGGATTAGGTTTAGGATTATAGTTAGGGTTTACATCATTTTTATGGTTAGGTTAATGGTTAGGGTTTGGATTTACATCAAGTTTAGTGTTACAATTAATGTTAAAATTGTGGTTAGGCTTAGGATTTAGGGTTATGGTTAAGATTATATGTAGGGTTAGGACCTTTATATCATAGGGCTAGGGTGGTTATGGTCATGGGTTAGGGTTAGGATTATACGTAGGGTTTACATCATTGTTAGGGTGAATTTAATGGTTAGGGTTTGGATTTACATCATGATTAGGGTTAGGGTTAAGATTGTCGTTAGGATTAGGATTTACATTTATGGTTAGTTTTATGTTTAGGGTTATAGTTTATACATCACCGTGTTAGGGTGAGGGTTAGCACAATGGTTAGGGTTATGGTTAAGTTTAAGATTGTGGTTAGGCTTAACATTTATAATTATGGTTAGGGTTATGTCTAGGGTTAGGATTTATATCATAGGAATAGGGTTAGGGTTAGGATTATAGATAGATTTTACATCATTGTTAGGGTTAGGTTAATGGTTAGAGTCAGGGTTAGGGTTAGGGTTAAGATTGTGTTTAGGCTTAGGATTTATGGTTATGGTTAGGATTATGTGTAGGGTTAGGATGTATATCATAGGGTTATACTCATGGTTAAGGGTCAGGGTTAGGGTTATAGTTATGGTTTGTATGACTTTTAGGGTTAGGTTAATGGTTAGGGTTATGGTTGTAGTAAGGGTTTATATCATTGTTAGAGTTAGGTTAATGGTTAGGCTTAGGATTTAGTATTATTGTTATGATTATTTCTAGGTTTAGGGTTTATATAATGGGATTAAGATTAAGGTTATGATTAGGATTTATGATTATGGATAGTTTTACATTTAGGGTTAGCGTTTATATCACAATGTTAGGGTTAGGATTAGCATCAAGGTTAGGGTTATAGTTAAGTTTATGATTGTGGTTCAAAGGATTAATATTTAAAATTATGGCTAGGGTTATGTCTATGGTTAGGGTTTATATCATAGGGTTAAGGGTTAGGGTTAGGGTTAGGATTATAGATAGATATTACATCATTCTTAGGTTTACGTTAATGGTTAGGGTTAGGGTCAGGGTCAAGATTATGTTTAGGCATATGATTTATGGTTATGCTTAGGATTATGTGTAGGGCTAGGGTTTATATAATAGGGTTAGACTTAGGGTTAGGGGTTAGGGTTAGGGTTAGGGTTATAGTTGTGTTTTGCATCACTTTTAGGGTTGGGTTAATGGTTAGGGTTTGCATTTACATCATGGTTAGGGTTAAGGGTAGGGTTAGGGTTAAGATTGAGGTTATGCTTATGATTTAGGGTTATGTTTAGGATTATGTCCAAGGTTAGCTTTTATATCATAGGGTTATGGTTAGGATTAGGATTATGTTTATGGTTTATATCATTGTTAGGATTAAGTTAATGGGTACAGTTTGGATTTACAACATGGTTAGGGTTAGGGTCCAGCTAATGGTCATGGTTTGCATCACTTTTAGGGTTAGGATTGTAGTAAGGGTTTATATCATTGTTAGGGTTAGGTTAATGATTAGGTTTTGGATTTAGGGTTTAAGGTTAGAGTTAGGATTAGGGTTACAATTATTGTTAGGGCTAGGATTTAATGTTACTGTTATGATTATTTCTAGGGTTAGGGTTTATATCATGGGCTTAGGATCAGGGTTAGGATTAGGATTTATGATTATGGTTAATTTTATGTTTAGGGGTACGGTTTATATCATAATGTCAGGGTTAGGGTTTATATTAGAGGGTTAGAGTTAGGGTTAAGGGTTAGGGTTAGGATTATAGTTAGGGTTTAAAAACATTGTTAATGTTAGGCTAATGGTTAGGGTTTAGATTTATATCATGGTTAGGATTAAGGTTAGGGAAAGGATTAAGATTATTGTTAGGCTTAGGATTTAGGGTTACATTTAGGATTGTGTCTAGGGTTAGGGTTTATATTTATTGTTATGGTTATGGTTATGGTTTAGATTTATATTTATGGTTTGCATCACTTTTAGGGTTAGGTTAATGGTTAGGATTAGGATTGCAGTACAAGTTTACATCATCATTAGGGTTAGGTTAATGATTAGGTTTTGGATTTAGGGTTAAGGTTAGGGTTAGGTTTACAATTGTTGTTAAGATTAGTATTTAGTGTTATTGTTATGATTATTTCTAGGGTTAGGCTTTATATCATGGAATTATAATTAGGGTTAGGATTAGGATTAGGATTTATGATTATGGTTAGTTTTGTGTTTAGGGTTAGGGTTTATATCACAACATTAGAGTGGGGTTAAGGGTTTAAGGTTTATATTAGAGGCTTAGAGTTATATTTTTAAGGGTTAGGGTTAGGATGGCAGTTAGGGTTTACATCATTGTTGTGGTTAGGCTAATGGTTAGGGTTAAGGTTAGGGATAGGGTTGAGATTATGGTTATGCTTAGGATTTAGGGTTATGTTTAGGATTATGTGAAAGGTTAGGGTTTATATCATAGGGTTAGGGTTAGGATTAGAATTATGTTTATGGTTTATATCATTGTTAGGGTTAAGTTAATGGGTACATTTTGGATTTACAACATGGCTAGGGTTAGGGTTTGGCTAATGGTTATGGTTTGCATCACTTTTAGGGTTAGGTTAATGGTTAGGGTTAGGGTTGTAGTAAGGGTTTACATCATTGTTAGGGTTAGGTTAATGGTTAGGTTTTGCATTTAGGGTTTAAGGTTACAGTTACGGTTAGTGTTATGATTATTGTTAGGGTCAGGACTTAATGTTACTGTTATGATTATTTCTAGGGTTAGGGTTTATATCATCGGCTTAGGATCAGGGTTAGGATTAGGATTTACGATTATGGTTAATTTTATGTTTAGGGGTATAGTTTATATCACAATCTTAGGGTTAGGGTTTATATTAGAAGGTTAGAGTTAGGGTTAAGGGTTAGGGTTAGGATTATAGTTAGGGTTTACATCATTGCTAAGGTTAGGCTAATAGTTAGGGTTTAGATTTATATCATGGTTAGGCTTAAGGTTAGGGAAAGGGTTAATATTATGGTTAGGCTTAGGATTTAGGGTTACATTTAGGATTATGTCTAGGTTTAGGGTTTATATTTATTGTTATGGTTATAGTTTGGATTTATATCATGGGATTATAATTAGGGTCAGGATTAGGATTTACGATTATGGTTAGTTTTGTGTTTAGGGTTAGGGTTTATATCACAACATTAGGAGTGGGGTTAAGGGTTTAAGGTTTATATTAGAGGCTTAGAGTTATAGTTTTTAGGGTTAGGGTTAGGATTGTAGTTAGGGTTTACATCATTGTTGGGGTTAGGCTAATGGTTAGGGTTTGGATTTATATTATGGTTAGGGTTAAGGTTAGGGATAGGGTTAAGATTATGGTTATGCTTAGGATTTAGGGTTATGTTTAGGATTATGTGAAAGGTTAGGGTTTATATCATAGGGTTAGGGTTAGCATTAGGATTATGTTTATGGTTTATATCATTGTTAGGGTTAAGTTAATGGGTACATTTTGGATTTACAACATGGCTAGGGTCAGGGTTGGGCTAATGGTTATGGTTTAAATCACTTTTAGGGTTAGGTTAATGGTTAGGGTTAGGGTTGTAGTAAGGGTTTACATCATTGTTAGGGTTAGGTTAATGGTTAGGTTTTGGATTTAGGGTTTAAGGTTACAGTTACGGTTAGTGTTACGATTATTGTTAGGGTTAGGATTTAATGTTATTGTTATGATTATTTCTAGGGTTAGGGTTTATATCATGGGCTTAGGATCAGGGTAAGGATTAGGATTTATGATTATGGTTAATTTTATGTTTAGGGGTATAGTTTATATCACAATGTTAGGGTTGGGGTTTATAGTAGAAGGTTAGAGTTAGGGTTAAGGGTTAGGGTTAGGATTATAGTTAGGGTTTACATCATTGCTAAGGTTAGGCTAATGGTTAGGGTTTAGATTTATATCATGGTTAGGATTAAGGTTAGGGAAAGGGTTAAGATTATGGTTAGGCTTAGGATTTAGGGTTACATTTAGGATTATGTCTAGGTTTAGGGTTTATATTTATTGTTATGGTTATAGTTTGGATTTATATTTATGGTTTGCATCACTTTTAGGGTTAGGTTAATGGTTAGGATTAGGATTGTAGTACGGCTTTACATCATCGTTAGGGTTAGGTTAATGGTTAGGTTTTGGATTTAGGGTTAAGGTTAGGGTTAGGTATATAATTATTGTTAAGATTAGTATTTAGTGTTATTGTTATGATTATTTCTAGGGTTAGGCTTTATATCATGGGATTATGATTAGGATTAGGATTAGGATTTACGATTATGGTTAGTTTTGTGTTTAGGGTTAGGGTTTACATCACAACATTAGCATTGGGGTTAAGGGTTTAAGGTTTATATTAGAGGCTTAGAGTTATAGTTTAAGGGTTAGTGTTAGAATTGTAGTTAGGGTTTACATCATTGTTAGGGTTAGGCTAATGGTCAGGGGTAAGGTTAGGGACAAGGTTAAGATTATGGTTATGCTTAGGATTTAGGGTTATGTTAAGGATTATGTGCAATGTTAGGGTTTATATCATAGGGTTAGGGTTAGGATTAGGATTATGTTTATGGTTTATATCATTGTTAGAGCTAAATTAATGGGTACAGTTTGGATTTACAACATGGCTAGGGTTAGGGTTTGGCTAATGGTTATGGTTTGCATCACTTTTAGGGTTAGGTTAATGATTAGGGTTAGGATTGTAGTAAGGGTTTACATCATTGTTAGGGTTAGGTTAATGGTTAGGTTTTGGATTTAGGGTTTAAGGTTACAATTACGGTTAGTGTTACGATTATTGTTAGGGTCAGGATTTAATGTTACTGTTATGATTATTTCTAGGGTTAGGGTTTATATCATGGAATTAGGATTAGGGTTAGGATTAGGATTTATGATTATGGTTAATTTTATGTTTAGGGGTATAGTTTATATCACAATGTTAGGGTTAGGGTTTATATTAGAAGGTTAGAGTTAGGGTTAAGGGTTAGGGTTAGGGTTAGGATAATAGTTAGGGTTTACATCATTGCTAAGGTTAGTATAATGGTTAGGGTTTAGATTTATATCATGGTTAGGATTAAGGTTAGGGAAACGGTTAAGATTATGGTTAGGCTTAGGATTTAGGGTTACATTTAGGATTATGTCTAGGTTTAGGGTTTATATTTATTGTTATGGTTATAGTTTGGATTTATATTTATGGTTTGCATCACTTTTAGGGTTAGGTTAATGGTTAGGATTAGGATTGTAGTATGGGTTTACATCATCATTAGGGTTAGGTTAATGGTTAGGTTTTGGATTTAGGGTTAAGGTTAGGGTTAGGTATATAATTGTTGTTAAGATTACTATTTAGTGTTATTGCTATGATTATTTCTAGGTTTAGGCTTTATATCATGGGATTATGATTAGGGTTATGATTAGGATTTATGATTATGGTTAGTTTTGTGTTTAGGGTTAGGGTTTATATCACAACATTAGCATTGGGGTTAAGGGTTTAAGGTTTATATTAGAGGGTTAGAGTTATGGTTTTAAGGGTTAGGGTTAGGATTGTAGTTAGGGTTTACATCATTGTTAGGGTTAGGCTAATGGTTAGGATTAAGGTTAGGGATAGGGTTAAGATTATGGTTAGGCTTAGGATTAGGCTTATGTTTAGGATTATCTCAAGGGTCAGGGTTTGTATCATAGGTTAAGTGTTAGTGTTAAGGGTTAGGGTTAGGATTGTAGTAAGGGTGAAGTTAGGGTTATATTTAAGTTTAGGGTCAAGTTATGGTTTAGAGTTCAATCAGGTCTAGATTAGAGATATTGTCAAGGTGAGGGTTTCATTATGTTAAGGTTTTCATTATAGTTAGGGTTTGTATTTTTTTAATGTTGTTAAATGAATCAAAAATTAGTTTTATAATAAATTTAAAACTAAAACTTAGATAACATTCAATGATTAGAGTATTCTTTTAGTGTTTATCAAATCCTAATGGTAATCAAACAAAAATATTAATTAAGGGTTTAACCTTTATGATATAATTTTAAAATTTTAAAAATTATATTGTAAGAGTTAACTTTAAGGTTAGGTTAGGGTTGACATTCAATTAGAGAGATTAGAGTTAGGGGTTAAGGTTATAGTTAATTAGAGTTTAGTTTGAAGGTAAGATAATAGGTAACTATTGTAGGATAATGTATTCATAACACTTACAATAATTTTTTATAAAATATTAAAAGAATCTTTATTATTATGTACTTTTCTTATGAATATTTTGTTTCCTTATTTTAATATTTTTATGAAATAATTACGTTGGAACTTTGTTCTAATGACATAAAGACATTTTAAAATAGCTTGAACTCACTTTTAATTGAAATGATATTTTTACTATAAATTTAAAATATAGACATTTTAAAATAATTTAAAGTTTCTTATAATTTAAATTGTCTTACACATAACCTTTATTCTAGCCCTAACCCTAATAGTTAATTAAGGCAAAATCTTAGTTGAATTCTTATCAAACCCTAATGTTAATAAAATCAAATACTTAATTAAGGGTTTAACCTTTATTAAATAATTTGAAACATTAATAAAACATTTAAAAATTATTTGAATAATAATAAAATTAACAAAGGTTGTATCAAAATATACTTTATTAATAAATATATTAGATTAAGAATAAATGAGTATCATCAATAGTAATTTGATATTTCTATTTTTTTCTTATACTTATTTATGTAATATGTAAATTATTTATATATTTTAAAATAAAAGTTAAACTTATACTCTATAGGCATTAGTAAAAGTTAATTGATATTAAATTGTTAGAGTATGCTTTTAGTTGTGAAATTGAAAAAAGAAAAGAAATTAATCTAAATATATTAACAAAATTTCTATTCTACCCTTTTTGTTTTTGCATGAAAATCAATTCAAATTTTAAAATTAAAATAAATTTATTTTTAAAAGTTGTTAAATGAATCAACAATTAGTTTTAGAATAAATTTAAAACTAAAACTTATATAAATTTAAATGATTAGAGTATGCTTTTGAGTGTTTATCAAACCCTAATGGTAATCAATCCAAAAAATTAATTAAGGGTTTAAACTTTTATGATATAATTTGAAAAATTTAAAAACTCTATGATTAGAGTTAACTTTAAGATTAGGTTAGGGTTTTCATTTAATTAGAGAGATTAGGTTTAGGGGTTAAGGTTATAGTTAATTAGAGTTTAGTGTTAACTTAAGGCTATAAATAGGTAACTATTGTAGGATAATGCATTCATAACACTTATTGTCATTTTTTATAAAATATTACAAAAGTCTATAATATTATGTACTTTTCTTATGAATATTGTTTTTCCTTATTTGAATTTTTTTATGAAACAATTACCGTGAAAATTTGTTCTAATGAAATAAATACATTTTAAAATAGCTTCAAAATTTATTATAAATAAAATATAGACATTTTAAAATAGTTAAAAGTTTCTTATCATTAAAATTATCTTACTCATAACCTTTATTCTAACCCTAACCATGACAGTAAGAGTTTAACCTTTATATAACTTTCAATTAGTGTATGCTTTTGTTCTAACATTGAAAAAGAAAAGAAATTAATTTAGACATATAAGAAACATTTTTATTCTACCTTTTCTTTTTGCATGTCTTAAAATAGATTTACAACTCTCGCTGGCATCTTGCATTCCTTCTCCAATGCATTGATCTCCTCATTGCTGCAATTCAAATGAGTTTATTAAAATTGAAAAGAAGCTATTCATAAAGATAATGAAAACATACTATTCTAATGAAATATTAAAATCTCAATACTCACTACTATTTTGAAAGTGATGATTACAATAGGCAAATGCACAAATCTATAATTCATATACCAGTCACTCGCAATCATGAGAAGAATAATTCACAAATGAATAAATGCTAAAGAATCCCTCTACAACCCCAATCCAGATCAACCCTCCTCTACCAACAAATTGTATTAGTTATTCATACAATAATTACAAAACATTATTAATTAAAATGACGCATTGAAAATAAGATACCCATTTTTCATTATTTAATTTCTTACTTTTTCTTTTTATCATTCTTAAGTAGATTAAACTTCTTTAAAACTACTCATTATAACTAAGACCTTCTAATGAAATCTTTATACCATAAACCAACCTTCTAATGTCAACTTAAATATACCTAAAAGAGAGAATTTCCTTCCTCTCAATGAAATCTCCACACAGAGTTTGAAATGATCAATGATTTTTTTCTTTTCCAAAGATTATCCTGTGTAAAAATAGCATAATCTTCCAAAGAAATCTATATTGCCCACATATATATTGTGTTCATATACAACATATATAATCTTCCAAAGAAATCTATATTGCCCACATATATATTGTGTTCATATACAACATATTCTCAATCACATAAACCAAAAAACTAAATTGGAGAGGATTCTACAAGTAGATGTAAAGATCTAGTATCAAGTAGATGTAAAGATCCAGTATCCTTCTTGCCTGTACAATGAGATCCTTTGAAATTCTAAGTTGAAAAACCTTCAAACTGCAATTTCAACAAACCTGGAAACAAAATATATATATATATATATTTTAAATTGTTTCAACAAACCTACAATATGAAAATAGTATGAAATCTCTAAAACAATATCAAACACCAAATCTATTAATCTATGAATTATTTTACATTCTATATTAATTAATTATTATTTTAAGCCTTAAATAATTGAAAACCAAATGACCGTCAAAATTATTGAAAACCCCCAAATGTAACCAAATGACCGTCAAAATTATTGAAAACCCCCAAATGTTGACGCATAAATTTGCTGCCATTGTAGAAGCCTCTCGGCTTAATTAGGATTGTAGCAGAAGCATGCCAATCCCCTATTACTCGAATGACATTTTCCATATATGGTCCCTTCATTATTTATGCAAAAATCATTACATTAAGAACCAAAGATGTGATGCGAATGGATGGTGTTATGTAGGGCTGTTGCGGCTGTTTTCGCTAGGGCTAACTGCTTTTTGCTACGTCACTCTACATTCTATTTGGGTGGGGGTGTTGGTGCATGTGCTTTGAGGAGGGGGTGTGGTGTGCCGTTGGCTGTCTTGGTAGGTGTTTTGGGGTTGGCACATCCTTATTTAGGGGGTGGTGACTTCTATGGGTGGTCTTTGCTTTTGGTTTGGGTTTCTTTCTTAGTTCATGCAAACAGTGCTTCTATTGGATCGCAGTTCATTTGGGTTTGCTTTGGATGCTTTTCCTCTGCCAAGCCTTGTATGGCTTAGCATGCAAATTCTTCGTCTCAGTAGTCCCTCCACTTTAAAGATGTTGTGATGGGTGGAGGTGTATCCTCTAATTTAAATGTTTTTCCAGATTTTGGGCTTAACAACCTTTATTTGGATGCTTAACAACCTTTATTTGGATGCGAGTTCTTCTCAGAACAGAGGGTTTCGACCGGAAAGAGTGAATGGTTGTTTGGTAAGGAGTGAGCACAAGCATGTTCTCATGATTCAACCAGGCACTATAGAGGAAGATGTACTCCATCTATCCAACCATGCCTTAATCTGTAAATTTATAGGAATCTAGGTCTCGCTTCCTTTTCTGGAATCGTGGACCCGACGCGTGTGGAGCTCGGAAGGGGAAATGGAGGTGACGCTAACTGCAAAGGGTTATTTTCTAGTGGTTTTCTCAAGTATTTTAGGTAGAAATAAGGATTTTGACGGTGGGCTTTACTTTTTATAAGCAAGCGGGTTTGTTTATTAAACCTTCTGGGTGCACCTTCCTCAATTCGCTTTGGAGTTATATAAATGTGACATTTTCCATTCGATTGCATTGCTGCTCAGCAAACAGATGGGCCCATCGCAACAAACTATGAATAAAAAGGTAATCACCTATGCCTGAATTTGACTTGAGTAAACCTCTTCCAGACTCTTTGGAAATTAGGCTTGGGTCCACCTTGTGGATCCATCAGCATGATTATGAAACCCTCCCTTATCGATGTTGATTAATATACCATGAATATGGGCATCTATAGATAATTTGCCCCAAATCTAATTTTGTAGGTCATATTAGCTAGCAGACTTCCTGTCAACCTCCTCTGAAGGAAAAAGGGAAGACTCTCATGGTGGAAGATAAGGATAGTTTTATTTCAGTTAAGACTAAGAAGGGCAGAGGCCAAAAATGAACTTTAAGGGATAGACAGATTGATGAAATGTCTAATAGGTTTGATGCCCTGGATGAATTGGATAGATTTGATGGGGTTTTAGCTAGAATGTCTATGAGATAGGAATCACAAAATATGGAGGAATTGGTTGATGAAAGAGATGTCAATCTGTTGATTTTTCCCTAGGGGGATACTCTAGTTGGTTAGATGGACATTGATATCCCCTTAATTACTTTTGAGGAGGGAGAGATAAATGCATGCAAGGAGGGGATGGAAGCTCTAGGAGTTGTTGGTCTAGAGATTAATCTTGAGAAGGTTTCCCAAGTTGCTAGGAAAGGTAAAGGTAACCCACCCATGTTAGGGATATAACAAAAAATTCTTAAGAAAGGGGCACTTTTGAAGCCCCCTAAGATGGGAAGGAAGAAGAATCAGGAAAAAGTGAAACTTTGGTGGAGTTGGGTTCAGTTAAGACCATTGATTCCCACTTCTTTCTAGTTCATAAATGATTTTTCTTTCTTGGAATGTTAGGGGTATGAATATGATCCCTTGACAAAATGATATTTGAGATCTGATTTGTTGTCATTCATCAAACATCATTTTCATTCAAGAAACTAAAGTGTCTATGGAAGTTACATTGATCTTGGCTGCCAAGATTTGGGCAAGAGGGCAATGTCAATGCATTGGAGCTTTTTGGAACTCTTGGGGTGTGACATGTCTTTGGGATCCTTGCAATGTATTTTCTTTATGGTGGATCTCTTGTAGAAGTTTGTTGTCAGTTATTGTTTCATGTCTGGAGTTTGGATAAGTTAGCCTATTTACTAATGTGTATGCTTTGACAAATTTTTTAGGAAAGATAGATTTGGATGCATGTTAGGATGGCCAAATCCTTGGTTCCCTATCATTCATGGATTGTTGCTAGGGATTTTAATGCTATCTTAAGTATGGATGGAAGGAGGGGTAGGACTGCTCATCTTGACTAGTCCTTAAAGATGATGAAAGATAATTCAGACTACCTAAACCTTATGGATGATAAACATTATAATGGTACTTTCACTTAGAATAATAGATGGTGGGGCGCGGATGGTATCTCTGAGAGTCTTGATAGATTCTTGGTTTCTTGATTCTGGGTTGGAGAAAGTTGGGCTATTTTCTCTAAAATTTTGGATTGGAGACGTTTAGACCACTAGTTGATCCCTACTTCATTTTGTAAGATTTCTAAAATTTTGCCTTTCAAATATTAGCTAATGTAGTTTCATGATCTCTCCTTGTTTGATCTGATTGTTGAATTGTGGCCCAAGAGGAAGGGAACTTTTGGTATTGCTATGTTCTCTTTCTCCATGCAACTTCAATTTATTAAATACAATTTAAAAAGGTGGAATAGGAAAAGTTTTAGTAATGTTTTATTTGTAAAGGTTATGGTTCAATCTCATTTGAATGATACTACTTGGCAAATTAGAAACTAGGGCCTTACAAAGAACCTTATTAAACTTGAAGTTAAAGATTTGAAAGATCACGAGGAATAAGAGCTTCGAGAGAAAATATTATAGAAACAAGAGTCCCAAATTGATTGGTTGCAAGAATGGAACATAAATACTACCTTTTTCATAATTTAGTAAAGGACATAAGACATGGGAATCTTATTTCTTCTCTTATATCCTTGAGTAGGACTCAACTCTTCTCCCTCAAGGATATTTCTAGTGGGGTTGTTCAACATTTTTTCTCTTTTATTCTCTAAGGATACTCTACCTGCTATGGAGGAGGAGGCCTCTATCTTTTGTTGCAGCCCTTCGTTGGTCTCTATTGAGATGAATGAAACAAATTCAATCACCTTGGGTGAATTGGAGAAGGTTGTGTTTGCGATGAGAAAAGGGAAATCCCCTAAGTCTGATGGATTACCTATTGATTTTTTCCTAGAATTCTAAGATGTCCTCAAGTTGGATCTTTTGGAGGTTGTTTTGGAATCTCAAAGGAATAAATAGATGTTAAAGGCCATAAATGTTACTTTCATTGCCCTCATTCCTAACAAGGAGGGGCTAACTCTCTAGATATTTTTAGACCTATAACCTTGTGTGATGTTGTTTACAATATCATTACTAAGTTGATTGCTAAGAGACTTAAGCCATAGCTTAGTATTATTATTTCTAAAACATGGAGGTTTTGTTGTTAGTAGATAGATTTTGGATGGGGTTGTTGTTGCTACTGAGGCTATTCACTCCATGATTATATCCAAAGAGAAATCTATGTTTACTAAGCTCGATATGGCCAAAACATATAATCAGGTCAACTGGATTTTCTTTTGAAAGGTTTTGGCTACCTTTGTTTTAGATAGAGAATGGATCAAACGGGTTATGAGTTGTGTTACTTCGTCCTCCTACTCTATCCTTATTAATGGTGAGACGTCTAAACTTTTTGGAGCTTCTCGATGTCTTTGTCAAGGTGATCCACTATCCCCTTATTTTTTCATCATAATGGCGGAGGGCTTGGGGAGATTTATTAAGTTTAGGGTGAGGTAGGGTATGATTCAAGGTTGGAATTTGGGCAGTAGAGTCTTTTCCAATTCTCATTTATAGTTTGTTGACGAAACAACTCTAATGTGGCTTGTCATAGTTATAGAGGCAGTTAACTTATGAAAGTATCTGGATGTTTATTTAGCTACTTTAGGAAAAAGGTTCAATGGAGATAAGTCTTCAATCTTTTTCTTTAATACTCGTAAGCCTATTCAAATAAAGATTTCCAGAATTCTTAGATTCTAGATTGGTACCCTCTCCTTGGTGTACTTGGGTATTCCTATTGCAATCATATCTTTTCCTTATGGATATTGGCAAGATATCTTGGACAAGCTTCATAAGATAATCTCTCATTGGACAAATATGCATTTCTCTCTCTTCTGTTGGGAGGTTAATGCTTCTTATGTTTGTGGTTTAGACCCATCCTTTGTACAAATGCTTTGTGCTTGCTACTCCCTCTAGTTTCATTCAAGAGTTTGATGCTATCTCCCACCAATTATTATGGGCTAGTACTTTGGGAGATAAGAAGTATAGTTTGGTGAGGTGGGATCTGGCTTGTAGACCAAAGCAGTTTAGTGGCCTCGATCTTTGTAAGAGTGGTATTAATGGAGAAGCTTTGACTGCCAAACTCTATTGATGGTGTCAACAATAGGATTAGGATTGGGCCCAAGTTATCACTGCAATTTATTCGAATGGTGAGGAGAGGGAAGATATCCCTTGATATAGCCTTGAGGGCAAGGGTTCTATCATTTGGAACACCCTCAAACATGGTGCTAAATTTGTTAAGTAGGGCCTATTTTGAATATGTAATTGAGTTTGTGAAGCTTTGTTTTGGTTTGAGTTTTAGGATGGCTTCCCTCCAATCATATCTATATAACCTTGTCTAAGATCTTTGTGTAATATCTTTTTGGTTGCTCACTGCAGCAAAGTTGGTGGTTGTAAAACTACTCAGATGGTTGGTGAGGTTGAATTGTCTAGATGGAAGGATCCTCATGAGTGGCCTCTTGGATGTTCTAATGATGATCACCAAGATATTCGTAATATTTTTTTTGATCAATCTTGTAGCTTCTTGGAGGAAAGGGATATTCTTGCATGAGGTTCATCCCTAAGGTTAAATTTTCTCTAGCCTTGGGCTATAAGGATCTTCATAGATAGATGTTTGGGGAGGTGGGAGTCACTTAGTGGAAATAGGCTTGGAGCAAATTCTTATGACCGAAATGTAATTTTTTCGTGTGGTTGGTTGCTCTAAATCGATGTCTCACTTGGGATAATTTGAGAAAGAGGGGGTTCCAGGCCCCCTCTAGATGCTTTCCGTGTGATTAGAGTGAAGAGGACTCCCATCATATCCTTTTTTCTTTCCCCTTTGCTAGGAAAATTTGGTATTTTTGGTGGGGGATTTGGAAAAATTCTTGTACTCATTCTTCATCCCTATTGGATTTCTAGAATCCTTTAAGGTGCCTGTCGACTACAACTTCATTTTTGAAAATTGCTTGGAATATTGGATACTCTTTAATCATTTGGAAGTTATGGATTGAAAGGAATAGGTAGATTTTTTAGGATAAAATAATTCTTAGTCATTAGGTTTGGATGAGAATTATTAGTGGTTTACAAGAAACTTTGGTAGCTAAATGTGATCTCTTTTCTCATGTGGATCCTAGAGACTTGGTCATCTTGTAGAGGCTAGAATTTTAGGGTTGTGGGTTGAGGACTCTCCCTTTGAGTAGTGCTAGTCAGGTTAGGATTAAAAATCAAAGGGATGGATGTTTTTCTCCTCCCCCCTGTGATGCATTGAAGATAAATATAAATGGTTCAACTAGAGGTGACCTAGGCCATTCTAGGATTGGTGGAGTGGCCATAGATAGTTCGAGAGTGGTTTAGTATTTCTTTTATTTTTACAAGGGATTCCATACTAATAATTATATGGATTCTCTTTCTATCATTTGTGCTTTGAAAAAATGTTGTGCTTCGAGGTAGAAAAACATCATCTATTAGTCTAATTCATACATAGTAGTTGATATGTTGATCAAAAGATATTTGTATGGGGAAAATAGGTAGTTGGGCTCAGTTATCAACCAAATTGTGAGACTTTGTAGATCCTTGGACTCAATCACCTTCCTCTATATACCTCAGGAATGGAACAAGTTTTCTAATTGTTTGGCTAGATAGGCTTATCATCAAATGAGAGAGTGGGGTATTGGAGATTGGGGGCAATTACCTGCTGAGTCTTAGAGTTTGAAGGAATTAGTGATGAAAGATATGAGAGATTATTTGGGTGTCTTGGGACTTCTATAAATTTCTATTTTCGTTGATGCTTTGCTAGATGGTGTTTGTTGCTTTGTAATGCTCTTTTAGTTAGAGGATTCGATTATTACTAAGAGGGGGGGGTGAGTTAGTATTAACAACAATTCATAACTTCAACTTAAAATGATTAAATTTCACTAAATCAATCACAAACCAGTAATAAAATATTTACCAATACTGATAACCACTGATAACCATCAACTAAACTGATTTACCAACACTTCTCATTAAGTGTTTATCAACATGCATAAATTGAAAATAAATCAAATCAACACATCAAAAACATTCACCATATGAACACCATGTTTTTCACATGGAAACCTAAATAGGGAAAAACGATGGTGGGAATTGGTACCCCCAAAAATTGTGCACTCTTTTAGAATGTGCCCTGTTAGGAGCCTAGTCTGGTTAGGAGATTACAATGATGCCCTGTTAGAAGTAGACCCTGTTTGGATTCACCTGATTAAGGGATTTCTATGATGAGCCCTGTTAGGAGATTTGCCCTGTTAGGAGCAATCTCACAAGAGGATTTAAGACTCAGATGTTGAGCTACCCTGTTAGGATATTTACAATTTAAGGCTTGTTAGGACCTACTAGGTTAAGGGATTTTGTCTGCTGCAACTGTTAGGGAATAAAAAAGTATGATTTGGGTATAACACTTCACTACTTGCTTGATCAGATCCAATTCTGCTCCAAATATGCAACACTTTGGTAGATATCACACACTTCTTCAACTTCACACTCTTTTCTCAAAACCACCAACACAATAATCATCATCTAAACCGACCTAAATAACCTTTACAACTTTTTTCGTTAATAAAACCTAACCTCATACTAAGATTTACATCATAGATCATCACAGATCTTTACAAATTATTATATATCATCATACAGATCATTAAGACATATTACAAGGCAATATCAACCATTGAATGGTCATAAATCATCACCACAACTTAATCTAATAGGTAGCTAAACCCACAAAACATTATTCTAAGTCCTTCATTGTTTCCCAAGAAATTCGTTCCTCAATCATACCAAAACACCACCTTATCCTTCCATGTGGGTTGTGCCACCTCACCATCAATATTTGAACATGATGAAAATAACTGCCAAACCAAACATCATTACTGGTTAGAAGAATTTAATACCGGTTCTAAAACCCTTCTTAAACCCTAGAGAAAATAAAATAAAAATCATAAACATGACTTTCGGTAATCAAAACATGATGCAGTTTCAATCAAAGATACATTACGATGATACAAATACATGTTCCAAACCACAACACTTTATTCATCACCAATCTCTGAAACCAATCAAAAAATTTCCACGTTTACTGGTAAAGGTCCTAATTCCCAGTTCACTGTCTTTATTGCCGGTTAACTATTAAGCCATCTCCTCTACTAGTTATGCCTTACCGGTTGACCTACAAGACTTAGATGACCAAATAAACATGAAAAAATAACAAATGCCATAATTGACAACACAAATGACTGGTCAATTGATATCATAAACCCAATCAATTTCAATCTCTTCATCACAACTCAATTATATCATCACCAATAGTCCTATATTGGTTCATCCAACATTCTCCATCTGCATCATCAGTTATGCCAATCATGCCAACAATTTTTACCCCCATTTATTTTTAAAAAGAACCAAAGATGCATGCCCCCTTAAAAGTTTTGCTCCAACTTTTTCAAAGTGTACCATGCTCATATTCCTCTGTCACTTGTAAACATGAAAATATTACAAATTAGTTAATATTAAGAAATTCTGTGAAAAATTTCAGTGACAAGCAATATATTTCAATAGATTTAACAATTAAAAGTCATGTAAAACTTCCAAATATTGATTTAGGAGAAGAATAATACATATACCAAGAGTAGAAGAAATAGATACGGTGAATAAGAGAAACACAAAACACACATTTATGCTCTTGGCCATGACATCAATAAAAAATATTCAACTATAATGAATTCTCTGAGGAACATATTTATTAAAATAATAGATTGTTATTAGTATAATATGATGGTTTAAATATAGTATTTTCATTTGGAAATCATGTTCTGAATTATATTGGGATGTTATTGTTGAATAATTATGTTAGTGATTGATGTAGGAGCATCCGTGGTCTATGAGAAATCTTGCATCAACCAAAAATATTTCCTTAGTTTTGTTCTTGTTCAGTTCTTGTAGCAGTTTTCTGTGTTTCTTTTAGTGTGTTTTAGTAGCTATTCATCTTTCATTGCAGATCAAATTTTCATCTTCCAGGATTGTTCCTGCACATTATTCTAGATTTTTTATTCATTTGGATTCTTTCCAGTGAGTTATTCCTTCAAGAGTGACTGTTTTTGCGTTTTGGATAAACTTTGAGTTTATCGTCTAAGTTGGAGATTTCTTCCATTCTAGAGTGATTTCTTGGATTGCATACTAGTATAGAACCACACTTGATGTTCTTAGGCCCTTGGCTGACCTTCCTAAGTGGTATGCACTTCTTGATTGTTCTTGGCAGATGAGATCTTTGCATTTTGGGGCCAACCTATTTTACATGTTTCATTTTCCTTCTTTGGTGAATCTAATATTTTGTGGCTGATCCAGATGTGTTTCAGATGGTATATATATATTTCATATGAGGTAGATTGAAATAGAGGCATGGGTAAGAAGATTTAGATTCATCATTGGTGATCCAGATAGATCTAAGAGTTCTAGATGGATTGTAATCTAGCATGTGGTCTGTAACTAGGTATGTTCGCCTACATGTAACTGATTGATTACCAGATGTTCTATGATGAATATATGATGATGCAGATATCTAATTT
The DNA here is from genome assembly GCF_030272615.1 of Cryptomeria japonica. Lineage (NCBI taxonomy): Eukaryota > Viridiplantae > Streptophyta > Pinopsida > Cupressales > Cupressaceae > Cryptomeria > Cryptomeria japonica. The sequence goes on from NC_081411.1 coordinate 252,852,701, forward strand.
TGCAATATTTCTATTTGTTGTTGTTGCTTCCATTATGTTACTCTTGCTACATGATTTGGTTTGTTCTCTTTGAGGACCCATTGGGCCATGGCTGCACAAAGTAGTATTAGAGCATGTTGCGAACCTTGAGGCATTTCTTTGGGTAAAAAAATTGTCAAGTGGAGGTAGGTTGGGAGTGTGTTTGATAGATCACCGAGTGTGAGGAAATCAAATATTGTAGTCAAATCACTGAGTTGAGGCAATTTTATTGGAGCAAGAGAGGAGATGTTGCCTAGAAGGATGAAACCCCTAAGGGTAGAGAAAATGATGGAGGATTTCCAGAATGGGATGAGAAATGAGATTTAGAATGCAATGAATGGTTTGCAGAGGAATAAAAAATTTGAGGATGAGTATGAAGAGGCCAGAGAGGAGCTTGAGGCTAAAGAGGCTGAAGGACTGGAAGATGAAAGAGAAGAAAGATTTTTGAGAGTGGTGGCACAAGTGAGTAAAGTTCATAAAGTGGAGGTTTCAAAATTTTCCTGGATGTTGAATCCAAAGTTTTTGATTGATTGGATCAGAGGAATACTTATATTTTGAGCATGTTAAGGACCTGCAGAGAGTCTGATTGACACAGACTAAGCTGAAAGGGCATGTTGCTTTATGGTGGAAAGAGTTGCAAAAAGATAGGCTAGAGAATGGTGAAATGAAGATCACTCGGTGGAGACAGATGGTTGTAAGATTGAAGGATAAATTCATTCCGAGAGACTATGAGTTAGAGTTGTTCAAGAAGTTGCATAAATTGAAGAAGAGGAACATGAGTGTGAAAGAGTATACTAAGGAATTCTACAAGGTGCTGATCAAATCCAGACATAGAGAGATGGATTAGGAGAAGGTGGCTAGGTACATAAATGGACTTACATTTTACATTCAGGATGAGATGAGTATGTTGAATATATTTATAGTTGAGGAGGCTTACCAATATGCTTTGAAGGCTGAGGAGAAAGTGAAAAGAAGACATCCGAATAACCCTAGAGAAAAAGAGAGATATAAAGGGTAGATGAATGACAATTTAGAGAAATAGATAGTGGATGAAGAACCAAAAACTAAGTGAAGCAAAGAACTGGGGTAGAAGAGAAAAGGTAGAGGCAGTAGCAATAGAGAATTCTTGGGCAAATATTTTAAGTGTTGTGCAACTAGACATAGATCTTATGAGTGAAAGAAAGGGATGGCAAGAAATTGCATGGCAAATGAGGACTAGGAAGCTAGAGTTACCAGTGAGATTCTGTTGAAACCAGAGCAAGGATAATCTCTTATGTTTAGAAGAGTCTTGATGGAGTAGAGAAGTAAAGATACTGGACCTACTCAAAGGAAGAATCTTTTCTAAACTATATGTAAATCAGGTGGTAAGTGTTGTAAGGTTATTGTTGATAGTGGAAGTATTGATAATTTGGTATTTGAGGAGATGGAGGAGAAAATTGGTCTGAAAAGGCTTAGGCATCCTTGTCCTTACAAGGAAACTTTGTTATAAGATGATCGAAAGATAGAAGTGAAGGAGAAATGTTTGGAGAATTTTAATATTGGGCCTTTTAGAGATGAGGTCTTATGTGATGTTATGTCTTTGAGCACTTGTCACGTTATACTAGGCAGACCTTGATAGTTTGATAGAGGAGCTATTTATGATTGTAGAAGAAAATTGATCACTATTGAGAAGGATGGGAAAAAATCACTTTGGTTTCTTTGAGAGAGAAGAAGAAGGAAGTGAGAAATTTCAGTCTTGATAAGAATTTTAGTACTGAAAAGAAGGTTGTAGAGGGTACATCGGATGGCAAGATGGAACTGGATGGTAGTGAGATTATGGTGACAAACTGAATGAAATATTTGTTAGACAACTCAAATAATCGGAAGACAACTCAAAGGGGGGGGGGGTGAATCAACTGTCATAGATTACAAGAGCATTTAGCAATTAAAACTTTAATATTGGAACTCAAAACATTAATATCGGAATGCTTAAACCAAATACCAGAACAATAGTTAAACCAATTAAGGATAAAAAATAATCATAGAATCAATACCTTCCACATGACACCAATATTTATACATGGAAAACCCAGTAAAGGGAAAAACCATGGTGGGAAGCCTACCCACAATCAGATAATACTTCTGCAGTAAGTATGTGAATTAAAATTGAGGGGCCTCCACTTGCAGGAAGGCCAACAACCTAGAGCACACTTCTCATCACAAAAGGAGTCTCACTAACTACATAGAAATCTAGACTACAATCCAGAAGAAGTGTTTGAAATGCAAAGATAACATCTCCTATGATTGAGTACAATTCCGGTTAAGCTCAATATCGGAGGACTAAATTCTCTTACATGAACCCAATTCAATCTCCAATGATCGACCAAATCCTCTGCATTAATAATATTAAATTATTCGTACATTACGTATCCATATCTATTCCCTTGACCTTATACCTATATGATCTAGAATGAGATCTTACATCATAATAAACAAACCCTCGAACATAAATAGTTAGGTCAGCCACTAGACAATAAACCAATTACATAATTACAAAACATGTTGGCCTTATACCAAACAAATAATATCCAACACATAAGACATCCCAGAAATACATTAAGAGGTCCAATCCACACGTTACATTAAGTCGGTCCATAACCTAGATCAATCGGGACCCAATATAGGTCCATACACTAAAGTATTTTTCTCCATCCACCGAGTCTTGAGCATGATGACCAACAACATCTTGAATCTCCACTAGAAACTACACCAACACCACTTATGTATATCATCAAAGATATTCATCAAAAGCTCTGCCGGTGAAACCCTCACCGGAACCACAAGCCAATCTTCCAAGCAAGCAAGATAGCATCCGATCATCAGACCAAAACCAATTTACTAAATATGAACATGAAAATCATGAATAAGCCAATTTCATAACCAAACCATACCAGAGCCTACCAGATCATGGTAGATCTAAATCAACCAGAAACCACTCAACCTACTAGGACTAGAAGGGTGCTGGTAAAGCATCCAAACAACTAGTTTTGACATCAATGACAAAACATCAATGCAACATAGAATCAATTCAACCAAATGGCCAACAATGTACCCCTTTGGCATTGATGTCAACACTAGATGTGAAAAACATCTAAGTACCAAGAAATGCCAAACGAGTCTCCCCTAATAGAAGACAATCAATAATCTCCCACATAGAGATGTAGCAATGAACTTCTGAAACAAAGACCAAAGTCCTTCTATGAATGATATCTTTGTTAAACTTTGAATTATACATATATCTCTCCCCCTAATGTATACAACTCCTTAAGTTTTTCTTTTTCACATCAATATCTCTCCCCATTTGACATCAATGTTAGAAATCTGACAAAGATATCAAAGAAAAATCATAAACCATTGAATCACAAAGTTGACTGCTCCCCCTGAGTGCAGTAGCATCCCCACATCAGTGCTAGAATGAAAAATATCTCTAATAATACATACCACATTGATGCCAAACTGCATCAATCAAATCTCTACCGAAGGGGCTGAAACTCCCAATCTAGCTCTGAAGTACTCAAATGATTCCTTAGGAAAAGGTTTAGTGAAGATATCTGCAATCTTCTCTTCAGTGTTCACATAAACCAGTCTAACTTCATTTGCTTCCACCTTTTCCTTCAAAAAGTTGTACTTGATAGATATGTGATTTGTCTTAGAATGAAATATTAGATTCTTTGATATGTCAATAGCAATAGAGTTATCACAGTGAATAACTACCAGTTCATTACAATCCACCTTTATATCCTTCAACATTTGCTTCATCCATAGAACTTGTGTATAGTTAGTAGCAACAACAATATACTTAGATTCAACAGTAGATAAATAAGTACATGACTGCTTCTTGTTGATCCATGAAACAAGTTTCTTTCCAAGAAAGAAAGCTCCACCAGAAGTACTTTTTTGATCATCAACATCTCTAGCCCAATCAACATCTGTATATGCACATAATGTAAAGTCATCATCCTTAGGGTACCATAAACCATATTAAGTTGTACCTTGTAAGTATCTTAAAATCCTTTTCACCGCACTCTCATGATTTTATCTAGGATCACTTTGAAATCTTGATAAAATACAAACATCATTCATTATGTCTAGCCTAGTCAGAGTTAAATAAAGAAGAACTCCAATCATAGATTTTTATCTTGTAGGATTTACTAGTGCAGAAACATCTTTTCTTGTCAATTTCTCACTTGTAACCATAGGAGTACTTACCGGTTTAGAATCTCCCATACCAAATTTCTTCAACAATTCCCTAGCATACTTAGTTTGATAGATGAAAATACCTTTATTAGTTTGAGTAATCTGCAAACCTAAGAAAAAATTCATTTCCCCAATCATAGACATTTCAAATTCTTTCTCCATATCTTTAGAAAATTTCATGCATAACTTATCTTCACCTCCAAAAATGATGTCACCAACAAATACTTCAATAATAAGTATATCATCATTAGTGATCTTATAATATAAATTATTGTCCACATTACCCTTGGTTAAACCAAGCTTCAAATGATATTTATCCAACCTTTCATACCAAGCTCTAGGTGCTTGTTTCATTCCATATAAAGCTTTCCTTAACCTGCAAACCATGTTTGTATCATTTGATAATAAAAAACCATCAGGTTGCTCAATATAAACTTCCTCATCAATATCCCCATTCAAAATGTACACTTAAAATACATCTGATAAACCTTGTAGTTTTTGTGGGAAACATAGGCAAGAAATAATCTTACAACTTCAATCCTAGCTACAGGTGCAAAAGTCTCTCCATAATCAATTCCTTCCTTCTAACAATATCCTTTACAAACCAATCTAGCCTTATTCCTTACAACTTGACCATCCTCATTCAATTTATTCTTAAAAACCCATTTAGTTCCAATAATATTCTTATTTTTAGGCTGGGGAACCAAAGTCCATGTGTTATTTTTCTCAATCCGATCTAATTTTACTTTCATAGCTTTCAACCAATATTCATCTTTACATGCCTCAATTATTGATACCGGTTCAACTTGAGAAATTAAACACACCTCATTAGTTGTCATTCTTCTTCTTGTCATTACTCCATTATTCTTATCCCCAATGATATGATCTTCTCAATGATTCAATCTCACATACCTAGGAGTCTTCTGACTCTCTGTTCCCCTTCTTGGATCTTCAGTTACTATAGAATTTTTTGATACTGCTGCAATTACTGGTTCAACACTCTATTCTGGTAAAGGCGCTATCGATTTAGATATAATCATTTCCACCGCTGGTTCCTTCTCATAAACTCTGATTTGATATCTATTCAGCTCATCCACTTTGACATTAGCACTTTCCATAGTTCTTTGCAATCTCTTGTTATAACATCTATATGTCTTTCTTTCATTAGGACAACCAACAAATATGCCTTCATCACATCTAGGATCAAATTTTCCAATGATATCATCTGTCCTGATATAACACTTGCTACCAAAGGTTCTAAAATACTTAACTATAGGTGTATTGGAGAACCATAATTCATAAGGTGTCTTACCGGTTTCTCCTTTGATATGCACTCTGTTGAATGTATAAACCGTTTTGTTAGCTGCTTCTCTCCAGTAGATATGAGGTAGACTAGCTTCCATCATCATTGTTATAGCAAAATCCAAGATAGTTTAGTTCTTCCTTTCCACAACTCCATTCTTCTCAGGTGTCTGGTGAGCAGAAAATTGTCTTCTTATGCCATGCTTCTCACAAAAGTTATTAAACTCAGCGGATGTGAATTCTCCACCGTAATTTGACCTCAAACATTTAATCTTCAATCCTATCTCAATTTCCACTTTAGCCTTAAAGATTTTAAACTTTTCAAATGCTTCAAATTTTTCCTTTAGAAAAGTAACCCACATCATTCTATAATAATGATCAATGATTAGCATGAAATATCTATGACCTTGAAAACTTTCAACTCTAGGAGGGCCACACAAATCAATATGAATAAGATCAAGAACATCATTAGATTTATCTTGTATACTCGTAAAAGAGGTTTTGATCTGTTTCCGCATTTGACATTCTTTACATACCGGATTATAGGGCTTCACAATCTTAGGTATATCTCTAACTACCTTAGCTGAACTGATCTTCACAATGCAATCAAAATTCACATGAAACAAACTTTTATGTCATAGCCAACTATCATCCATTTGTGCAATCAAACATGTCTTCTCATTGGAATTCAAATAAAAAATATTACCTTTTGTCTATGTACCGATTGCAATCTCCAAACCAGATCTGTTAATGATTTGGCATTTTCCATCTTTGAACTGTAATTGAAATCCCTTATTCACCAATTGTCCTACACTCAAAAGATTATGCCTTAAACCTTAAACATAATAAACATTGTCAGTATTGTTCTTACCATCCAATGTTATAGTTCATTTTCCTTTGATCATACATGCTTTGTCATCTCCAAATCTAACTGGACCACCATCAAATTCTTGAAAACATAGAAACTTCCCTTTATCTCTAGTCATATGATGTGAACAACCACTGTCAATTACCCATTCATCATTGTCTTCAATTTTAGCAGTAAGTGCATTCTCTTCAGGTACATTCTCTTCTAGTGTGGGAGAATCTTCCTTGATAGCTAGGAACACCCATTCCTTCCCATTGCCAAAACCACTAGTAGAGTCTTCTGCCAGGTCATCATTAGAATCAGTAATGCCTTCCTCATCCACTATGTAGCATGATTTGACTCTATTTTTTATGCACTTATACTTGTTCTGATATCCAGGGTTAGGCTTAAAAGATCTTCTAACTCTTTCTTCAAATCTTGAATTCCTTTTAGGACATCTAGATGCAAAATCACCAATCTTATTACATGCAAAACATTTAAAAGGTTCTTTTCCTTCATACTTACTTCCTACCAGTCCTTTAGGTACTCTTATAGCAAATAGTGCTTCAAGTTTCTCAAAATCATCATCTTATCTCTTCATATAATCCAATTCCTTTACATACAAAGCTTTACAATCTTGCTTATCAGTTGCTAATGCAGATGTATGAAAAGCAGGTTCAGTCTTCACAACTCCAGAAGGTCCAAATTCTTCAAGCTCAAAAGCAGATAATTTTACAACTAAGGTATCTTTGTTTATAGATGTATTAACCATTGTTATCAACTCATTAATAGCAGTAGCCTTCATCTTGTAAGCCAGTGGTAGGGCTCTCAAAACTTTAGAAAGAATTTCATCTTCACTCAGAGTTCCACCACAACATTGAATTCCCATAATTATCTTTTTTTACCCTTTCCATGAATGCAGTAATCCTTTCATCTTCTTCCATCTTCAAGTTTTCATATCTCACCCAGTAACCATCAAGTTTAGCAATCTTCACTACAGGGTCACCTTCATTAAGAGTCTCCAACTTAACCCATATAGCCTTTCTAGATGATTTGTCAGTCAATCCCTTTATTTGCTGATCAGAAAGTGCACACAAGAGGGCTTCTCTTTCTCTACAATCATTCTCAAGCTCCTTATCCATGTTTTTCAGAGGAGGATTTCTAGATGCCGGATTATGAGGTGTAACACCATTCTATGTGATCTCACAAATCTCCTTGCCAAGACATTTTAGATGAGTCTCCATCCAAATCTTCCATATTGTGTAATTTATTCCATCAAGCCTAGGAATATCCCTTTGAAAGATAGCTCCAGATGAACTGGATGAATTTGAACTATTACTCACCATAGGATCTTCCTCAAGTGGTTAAACTTTCTGTAGAGAGGACCAAATCTCTAATACCAATTTTTAGATAGTTCAAATAATCAGAAGACAAATGAGAGGGGGGAGGGGGTGAATCGGTTACCAGAACATTTAGCAATCAAAAATTTAATACTAGAACCCAAAACATTAATACCAAAATGATTATACCAAATACATGAATATAAGTTAAACCAATTAGGCATAAACAATAATCATAGAATAAATACCATCCACATGACACCAAGATTTATACATGGAAAACCTGGTAAAGGGAAAAACCATGGTCGGAAGCCAACCTATAGTCAGATAATACTTCTGCAGTAAGTATGTGAATTACAATTAAAGGGGCTTGCACTTGCAGGAAGGCCAACAACCTAGAGCGCACTGCTCATCACAAAAGGAGTCTCACTGACTACATCAAAATCCATACTACAACCCAGAAGAAGTGTTTGAAATGCAAAGATAGCATCTCCTATGCCTGAGTACAATTCCGGTTAAGCTCAATACCAAAGGACTAAATCCTCTTACATGAACCCAATTTGATCTCCAATGATCAACCAAATCCTTTGCCTGAATGATATTACATTATTTGCATATTAAATATCCATATCCATTCCCTTGACCTTATACCTATATGATCTACAATGAGATCTTACATCATATATATACAAACCATCGACCATAAATAATTAGGTCAGCCACCAGACCATAAACCAATTATATAATTACAAAACATGTTGGCCTTAGACCAAACAAATAATATACAATACATAAGACATCCCAGAAACACATCGAGAGGTCCAATCCACACGTTACATTAAGCCGGTCCATAACCTAGATCAACTGGGACCCAATATAGGTCCACACGGTAAAGCAATGATCTCCATCTGCCAAGTATCGAACATGATAACCAGCAAAATCTTGAATCTCTATCATAACTTCAAATTATCTAGATTCAGTTCTACTAGAGACAATCTTTACAATTTAAGATTGGCCTCCGAGATCTCAAATATGGAATTTTATTATCAAGTGTAGAAACATTATACTTCTTTTTTGTATTGGTAGATTATCAATGTGAATAAGAAACTTTTTTGGGAGGACTTGTGGAATGGGTTCCCTCATCTTTCTAATATGGATTGGTTATCTCAAGACAAAATGGTTATCAAGCATGTATGGGGTCATAAGGTGAATCATTACTTTGCAGTCTCACTAAAAAATGGTCTGAAAACTACTATTTGGAATAATTTTTCCTTGATCCCTATTCTGTCTTCTCATATTGGGATTCTTATTCAGGAGGTTAATAAAAGAAGCATCCATTTTTCATATGTAGATGATAAACTAATTTGGTCCCCATCACCCTCGGGGTCTTATTATATAAGCAATGGATATGATTTTTTCGGGAATATGGATAGACCTAAGTCAAGATATTTTCAATTTTGTTGGAATGATGTTGTTCTACCAAAGGAAGGTCCTTTTGCATGGTTATCATTACAAGGAAAAACCTTGTTTAATGAAATATTGCCTCATTTAAAGATTGTTGATTAGTTCAAGTGCGTGCTTATTGATTTAGAGTTTGAGACAATGAATCATTTACTTTTCAATTTCCCATTTTCTTATCCATGTTGATCCTAGCTTTGTCACAAGTTGAAGTGGTTTTCTTCTCTTCAACAAGAGCTTTATAAGTTTTCTTTTTATCTTGGCCTTAATTGCACAATAAGTATTTTTTTGGTTTCTTATAAATAGTTGTCTTGGCCACTCTAATCTAGAATTTATGGTGGTAAAGAAACCCCAAAATTTTTAAGAAAAAATCAAGCTCTTTGGAAGATGTTATTAGAAGAGTGGAAGCACCAATTTAGAATCAATTAAACCTTTTACTATCAAGAACAAGAGATTAGATTATTGTTTTAGTTCTTGGGATTCTAAGGTTATTTCTTAATGAGAGATGATCTCTCTACCTTTTAAAGGTAATTTAATGAATAATTTTTCATCTAAAGTAAACAAAAAGGAATTCAAATGGAAGCCTCTAGATCAAGAATTTATCAAATTTAAATCTTATTGTGTGGTAAATGGTAATATGCTATATGATATGTGATAAGAGATTAACATATATACTTAATATTAGCTTTCTCCTCTACTATCATTGATGGTTCAAACAACTTGGTAGAAGCTAAGGCCTTAGTTGTTGGGATAACATTGGTACATTATTTAAAGATTAAAAACCTAATCATTAAAGTGGATACAATGAATACAACTAATTCCCCAAAAAAATGGAAATGCCAAATTAGAAAATAAATGTGCTCTAAGAATATTGGGATTTTCTTTCTTTTGTTCCTAAATATGAGATCTTTGATTTTTATAGAGACCAATCAAGTTGTAGATTATTTGGCTAATGACTTGATTTATCTTCTCATTTTGTGGACAATGCTTTTTCCCCTCAAGACTTTAATTACTTGGCTAAAATGGTCTTGCTACTTCAAAAGGAGACAATGTGGATTTTAATTTCAAATACCTTAGGCCTCAATGACACTTTGTGAGGAGCTACCAATTTTATAACTAATTCTAATTTTGTAGGGTAATTTTTACTATCATCTTGCTAAGGGTTCTCTATACAAGGTTTTCCTTTCCCTTTCTTCTTGTGAACATCATTTCAAATTTTATTTTCTTATCCCCTATAGCTTCGTAAATAACATATCTATACAATTTCTTGCTCAATTAAGCCCTATTTTGGTATGTATGACCTCTTGCATCCAGTTTCTCTCATCATAACCCAATTTAGCATATTGTTCTAGCATCTCTTGCTCATTTAGGACCTTTGGTCCCAATTTGGACCTACTTTGGAGGAAGAATGGTGGATAAGGCGCTCTACTCCCCTTAGTTGGACCCCAAATTGAAATCACACAATAGTCATCTTGATCTGGCAGGAAATATCCTCCCATGTCAAGCCGCTCCATGTTTTGTACCCTAAAATGCTTGGGAGAGGTATATAACAAAGGTCTCCTCCCTCATTTTGGTAGAACAAAAATATACTAAGGATAAGGCATTTCAACTCACTATATTCTTCATTGTGGTGACCTTCAATAGCCTTCATGTAAGAATGTCATTTTTGGTGTCCTTTTAGGTCTTTTGTGCGGAGTTATGCTATTTCATCAAGATTCATGATCATTTTCAAAGAAGTATTTTCATCATCAAGGTATAAGAAACTTCCATCTTTAAATCTAAACTCTCCTACCTAATGAGACACTTCTCTTTCAAGTTAATTTCAATTCCATTTCAAAGTAAATTCCAAAATTGAGGGTTGACTAGGGAAAACCTATTTGTCCCCAACAATTTTTTTTTTTTCTGTGTAGAAAAAGGCAGTGAAGCTACAAAAATACGTACACACTAGTCAAGAAGAGATCTACAATATGCAATTTGTTTAAGCAAAAATTGATGGGAGTGGGTTGAGCTAGACAACTGAGTCTCGGGAGCAACCCTAGCTAGGTGATTGAGTCCCTACGCTTTTGCCTCAAATTTGGTTTGTCGGTTACTCTCATCCTATATTATTGCATACTTTTTCAGAATCAGGTTATCAACCCGTTACACACGAAAGAGGGTCAATTCCACGTCCTTAATTATATTTCTTCATCTATCCTTTGGATTGTCTCTTTCAACTCACAATGAAGGACCAGTGCATCCTCTTTGTGCTTGAATCATATTTAGCCTACTGAATCATCTTCCTTCCAATGTAAGAGTGGAATAGGCCTGAGATTCTTAGTCTGCATGCAAAAAGTACTTAACCTTGTTTCCCCACATTACATTTTGGTGAACCTAACACTTCTTACATTGCATTAAATTTGATTTCCTTTTCATATCTGATTTAGGTGTCTTGCATTGTTCATAATGGAATTCACTAAATCTAATTGGTTTGCTATTTCACATATGATTATATTGCTTCTTAGTTACATTTATCAAAACCATGTGTTGGATTATAGTTTCTTTCACTTCACATTGCTTCTTTCCATTCATAGTACTCTCGTATATGGAATCATGAGAATTTTAAAGATATTTCCTACTTGCAAATCATTTCTCAAAGCTTTTATCCATGTTCTATGTTATTTCATGATGTTTTTCTTAGGAAAATGCATAGCATGTGCAAATCACATAAAACATTTTGTAGAGAATGATAATCTTAGAGATGACATTGAATATGATAACAACTATATCTCTCCTAGTGTATCTCATGAGAATGAGGGAAGATTCAATACTTCTATCAATGATCTCTCGATTTTCATTGAGTTGGAGTAGTGGAGTGGAGTGGTTTTGACGTTACAGCCACTCATCCAGAGCATAATAAATGTATTTAGAAAACCAAGTGAGCTCCGATCATTAAATGTAAATATGTAGATTAGTTTCAAGTCATCAAGTCGCCCTGCATCGATCCAATTGTTGGCACACATGGATCTGGTTGTGGCTATTCTAGTTCTAAAAAGGTTATCGGAAATAAATTTCGTGTTATATATAGGGATTATAGAGGTCACAGTGCTTCTGCAGAATTCTATAACCATTCTGCATCTATTTTGCAATATTTTATTTCAGCATAACATGAAAGTTTTGTATCTACAATATCACAATTTAAAACCAAATTAACTGCCTCCCATAGATCTTCCACACTTTTCCAGATCAGATCAGTGAAAACAAACAGATGAGATGATGTAGACCTTTAGCAGGAGTAATATATGCACAGATAAAAGCAGCAAGTATAAAATTTATTAAGCCTAGTTGTGGATGTCTCCCTTCGGCTATACTATCGGCTCTCCAGTCTGTATTTGTTGTACAGCATTGAGTCGACCCTTACCTTGAATACCTCTGTCCGAACCCTTAGGAGAAAAATAAATTTATTAATCAGGTCTGGAATTTGACGGTCACCTCTATCTGTCATATGAATTTTTGATGACAGTTTAGTCATTTCTATGTCTTTCATTTGACATTTTAAGAAAAATATTAGCTGTCAAAAATTCTAAAAGTAGAACATTGAAGACACACCAAAATGCAATGCACATTTTTCTTGGGAAGCAATGAAAATCATTGTCAATGATAAATTAGTAATATATGCAAAAATCTTAAATTTATTAAATAAGTTTCTAAATTAATACACTAATATATATTATATATTAACATTAAATGATAATCAATTAATAATTACTAATTTAGTAATAATAAACATTAAAATATATATATTATGACAAGTTTCTATAACAATCTTATTCAATATATTTAAAAAATTGAATTGACTAAGTTTCTAAATTTATATATTAAAAAAATAGAATATATTGTAAAAATTCATATTAAAATATTTTATCAATTATATTCTATCATTTTAATTATGACAAGTTTCTAAATTCATATGAAAAATAGATCTATTCTGAAAAATCATATTAAAATATTATAAAATTAGAAACAATTACATCCTTCCATTTCAAAATATTCTAAATAAATTTGTATTTTTATAATAAACATTTTGAACTAATATATATCAATCATATAAATTATAATATTCTATGATATATATTACCTATTATATTTTTTTACGATTTATTTATAATTTGAAGTGTCATCTATACACTTTTAGAAAAAAACTAATATATATCAATCATATAAATTATAATATTCTATGATATATATTACCTATTATATTTTTTTACGATTTATTTATAATTTGAAGTGTCATCTATACACTTTTAGAAAAAAAATAACATGTCAATGCATACGTTCCATTAATTTTTTAAGTTGTCAAATACGCTTCAAAAGTGAAAAAATTGGCCATTTAGCCTGTCAAATTCCAGGCCTGGTATTAATGTTGCCTTGAATACCTCTGTCCGAACCCTGTCCCATAGCATGGGAACATATATTTAAAATGGCGTCTAAAGATCTTCAAAACCTCTTACTAAATGATTGGATACTGAAATGCATTAGATGAACTGGCAACCAAATTGTAGCATGAGAGGAAATTTATTGTTGCCAATTTTAACTCTAAGTCTCTAGGATTTAATTCTGTGTTTCTAATTTTTAGCTCTCTTTGCATACTAATTTTAACTCTTATTTTTCTAATTTTTAACGTTTCTTTTTGAGTAAAACATTTATGTTATTAGATGTTTCTAAGTTTTATCTTTTCATTTTCCATAAATGTGAAACTTAAATTCCATGTGATAAAAGGAAAAAATAAATTGATACATGAGTTTTAAAATAGAAAATAGATAGTCATGACAAAGAGTAGATAGTCATTACAGCGTAGTCAAATCACAATACTATTTTCATTACAGCGTAGTCAAATCACAATACTATTTTCATTACTTCTGTTTTATTTAAGTTTACTTCTGTTTTATTTAAGTTTATATTGCTACTTATGATAGCAGCGATTTTATTGAATCTTAATCTAGCAGGGTTTGTAGCAGAAGCATGCATATCCCTTTTTACTCCAATGACATTGTCCATATATGGCCCCTTCTTTATTTACGCAAACATTGTTACATTCAACATCTAAGATGCATGGCCCCTTATACTTTTTGCTCCATCTTCTGCAAATCGTAACGTCTTTGAAATCCTCTGTCACTTGTAAAAATGCAAATATTACAAATCAGTAACTATTTAGAAATTCTGTGAAAATTTTCGACGACAAACAATATATTTTCATTAGAATTAACAAATAAAACCCATCTCGGAAACTTAAAAGTATTGATTTAGTAAAAGAATAATTCATTTACCAAAAGCAGAAGCAACAGATATGGTGAACAAAAGAAACACGAAGCATACAAAAAGCCTCTTTGTCATGGCGTCAATCAGAAATATTCAAGCGTAATGTATTCTATGAGGAACAGATTTATTGATGGTAGGCAATACTTATAGCTAAGGCAAGCAATCTTAACGATTGGATTAAGTTTCAATCTGGCAGACGTAACGTAGAGGTAATGTTTCCATTTTCACTGTATAAAGAAAGACACAATTGGCATGTTTCCAATGTGACTGTAACTTTCTATCTTTATTGGTTTCTTTTGTAGTGTAATTTAATTTTTTAACATAATTATAATAAATAGTATAAATAATATTAATAATAATATAAATATACAATAACTATAATGATAATAATATTATTAAATATCTAGTTATAAGGTTCTATAATGAATGGTTTATATTTAACTTGCTGTGGAAAATACCTCGTATTTATAAATTGATGTGCTAAAGGGGCTCTATAATGAATGTTTTTTCAGTCTTACATCATCTAAACTAGCAATCACACATTGGTGTGCAATGTGTATGTCAAAAAGCTCTTAAAGGTCAATTAAGAACTAGCATACCTATATTTTATAAATAAAATTCTTGTATAGGATGCCGAGACATATCAATTTAAAAAAAAAAATGATAATATTAATAAATATAAATAAATGAGAATATTTACTATTTAATATTGTGTTGATCAATTAATGAGACATTGAAGGGTTATTTTAAAAGATAGATATACATGTTGAACACTTCTAGATGCTGAGAGAGGGGGTGAATCCAATTATTATTCATTCTATTTACCACTATGTAGAAGTAAAGAACTAAAAAACACAATAGAAATTACACATGAATGCCAAGATTTTACATGGAAAACATAACGAGGGAAAAACAATAGCGAGAACCATCCCACAATATGAAAAATAGGTTACAATGTTTTAAGCTCAAGTCCAAGGAGATCACTACCCCTAAAGTGGACTTGCAAGATTGAGGCACACAACCTTAGGACAAGATACTAAAAAGACTTGGGGACTCTGAAGACCACTTCTTTAGGGCAAGATACATTATAATTAAAATAGAAACAATAATATATTGAACTATAGGAAACCACATCCACTAATATGATGATTACAATTAACACTTAAAACATATCCAAAACTTCCTTCATTACTACTCTATTGTACTTGTGTTCTACTTTTAAACTTTTGCACAAATTTACATATATTTCACACAACACACACCATTCAAAATATGTCTCCAAAATTATTTCATCTCTTTTAGATACCATTCATAACCAAAATAATCATTAATTAGGTCACCCTAATCAGATGTAACATGTAGGATCAAAATAGTTGGCCCAAAAACAATCTTCATGAAAATGTGGAAGGAAAAATGAAACATGTGAGGAATCACATGATGTCAACACACCTTCTAAATTATTCCAAAAAAATTGATATAATTTTGTACTCTACTGTATGGACCAAGACATCATAGGTCAACTCCAAATGATAAAACAATTAAGGCATGCCAATTAAACTCACTAAAATTATAATGTAGACTACCAAAAACACTTGCATGTGCTCAACATAGAATCACCTAATATTGAAATAAATCCAAATTATCAAACCAGCTCACCAAAATACTCGAAGGCAAAGGAATTTAACACATTTGTGTACATTGGCACTCTATCACAGTACAAACTTTAACTTATATCGAGATAACTCCATCTATAGACCAAATGAGAATCTAAAATATATGTCATGCATTTGTATCCACAAACATCATATTCTAATTGCAATAACTAATGAAACATATGCGCCATAATGCAAACTAAAATATGAAATTTCATAGTTATCTTTCGGGATCACTCTTTTGCAACCCAAGTATGCTCTTGATCTTTTTGCATGCTTTCATATGGCTGATTATAAGCTTGCACCGACTCCCTTTCCTTTAGGAGTCAATCTTGAGGCTCGATGTTCTTCTCCACCAGTTGATGCCACATTGTATCCTCAACTTGTGGGTAGTCTCATTTACTTGACTCACACACACCTTGATATTTCATTTGCGGTTGGCATGGTTTCCCATATCATGCCAGAACTATATGAGCTTCATTGGAAATCTGCCAAACGTATCCTTCGTTACATCCAGGTTACAGATCACTATGGGATTCACTATGCAGCAGGCATAGGACTTCGCTTGGTTGGTTACACAAACTTCTATTGGGCTGGCGATCTTGATGATTGTAAGTCTACTTCAGGTTACAAATTTCACCTTGGTTCAATCCCCATTTGTTGGTGGAGCAAGAAGCAGCATGCTATTGCTCTCTCTTCATCTAAGGCTGAGTATTGAGGAGCTGTTAGCACAACAACTGAGACCATTTGACTTCAGGAGATTCTCACAGAGTTTGGGTTCACCACTCCACGACTGACAATCATAGTGCTATTGCAATCTCAAAGAACCCAGTCCAACATTAGTGAACCAAACACATCGAAATCCATATGCACTACATTCGAGAGTTGATTCAGGAGCAGGTCATTGATTTGTAGTATTGTCCTACACTGGAGCAGGTTGTCGACATTTTTACCAAACCTTTCATTGAGAGTATGTTCCAGTAGTTGTGAGCTCTCTTGGGGGTATAGGATGTCTCATTAGGGGGTGTAAGATGACTTCTCCTTCCTCTCTTATGGGGGGGACTTTTTCCTCTTTGAGAATTTGCCCTTCTTCTTTCAGAGTCTTTTGTATATTCATCTCTCTTTTGGTGGGGAGTTTTTTCCCACTAGGTTTTATCCTTTTCTTCGTTTGTGAGAGATTGCATTGCATAGTTTTGCTTGAATTTGCATATTGTACATGGGCACCTATCATGGCCTAGTAGCCCGGACCCATCTTGCATTGTTGACTTGAGTCTTCATTCCCCTAAGTTGCACTTAAGGGGGGGTGTTGGTGTAAATAAATATTCATCATGGATATTATTACACTCTACTTAAGTTAACTTAGGATAATGAATCTCTTCGTAGTTTGGATATGAGACACTTAGGGAAGTGTGCACATAGGGATATAGCTTGTAGGAGAATTTCCACCTTGTGTGGTCTTATCTTGCTATTACACTCCACATTTGGTGGGTCATCCACCTCTTGTGGAATATTATATTATTTCTCCTACCTACCCCTAGTTTTTCTTACCTACCCTTGTTTCTCATTTAGCCACATGTCATAATTGTGTGCTCATATATCCATATGGCCTTTCCTATATAAGAAGGCCCATATTTATTGTATTGGTTAATCTAGTTGATCATTTGCATATTGATGAGAATATAATTTGTTCTTGTCATACTTTTTTCTCTCTTAATGGTTTTCATCCTGCCCTTGATCTTGGCAAAATCTCACAATACAACATTCTTTCTCTTGTCTATTATTGTCCTTCTCAAAAAACTTCATGTCACCTTAAATATTCAAAGTTACCTAATTAATTACTATTGTAGCGTTAGAGATAAAAGAGGGATGAAGATCCTAGAAGGTTTCTAGCAATTTTTTTGTTGATAGGTGGTTGGCTAATATCCTCAAGATAAATAATTTTAAACCCACCTCTTTTGTCAAGACCATCTTTCATGCTCATCTATAAATTCAAAGTTAATATCCTCAAATTTGGAGCTATTTTTCACTCATTGTATATAATGTTTGAAGCTATTTATGATAGCTCTATAATTTCTGCAATTGAATTTATGATTCCCAAACTACCTATCAAGTTCTCAAAACTAGCCATAGTAAGTGGTTTTAAGAAGATTACTTCAATCTAGTACTCTAATCTACAATATTCAACATTTATTTCATCATTTTCTATCAACTCTCTTAGGTTGTGACGTTAAATTAAAATGCACTTGCTTCATCCATTACATATTATATTATTTTCCAATGCTATTCATGATACATTATTATTAAATATCATTGTACCATCTACTTGTTTTCCTTTCAAATTATTTAAGATTATTTGTTGCCAAATATCTTGACATGCTGCTATATACTAAGCTTTCGCTATGGAAAAAATAATTGAGAGTTAATTCATTAAAGTACATGAAATATCTCTTGAACCCAAATAGAAAATATATTATGATGTGGTCTTCCTATCTTATACACTTCATTCTCATTCATTATTTATGTATCCAACCAACTCAAACTCATTTTCTGCAATAAAAAAATTATCATATCCTTTAGTGTTATTAATGTTCAAAAGGATTATTTTACCTATGTAAAAATGTGAGGCCTTTCAAGTTGCAAAAAATATAAAAATTAGATTTATTGAATACATATTATCAAACCTAGTTTCCATCAAATAAATTAAATTATCAACCAAACTCTTGTATATAGCTGGATTCACATTGTTGTTGCCACCTTCTTTGGTCAACTTTAGACCTATGGTTATCAATGTTTCCACAATATTTCATTTTTTATTCTAAATTTTCTCAAAATATTTACTACATATTTAATTTGATAGTTATTCGTTTTCTTCACTTCTATGCCTAGACAATGCCATAATATTGCTACATCTATCACGTCATTCACTTTTTATGGCCTCTTTAAAATAATTATTGAGGAAATTATCTTTCCCCATGAAAGCTAAATCATCTACATATAAGACAAAAATTAGAATCTTACTAAAACTTTTATTATTTTAAAGAGTTGGCTCATCATAAATTAGGCTAAAGTCATTAGTTTAAAAAAATGTGTTTATTCTATTTTAGTATAACTAGGTTTTTTCTTTAGTGCATACACTTCCTTTTCTTACCTTGGAATTTTATAACCATATGGCTAATCTGTACACATTTTCTCTCTCAACACTTCTCTCAAGAAGGTTAACCTCACATATTTTCAAAATGCCTTCAACTTTTGTTGTACTAATATTTTTAATACTTTACACATGGTTTCCATCCTTACAAATAGATCTTATGTCTCATCATAATGTCTTCCAAGTTTTGGTTTATATCTCTTAATAACCAGCCTTTTCATATACCTCTCTATTCATCTGTCAATATTACTCTTGGTCTTATAGACCCAATTAACACTAATAACATGTGTATACCTATAGGAAAATGTCTTTCCATATATCCACAATGGTCCTATTCCTACTCCTAGCCACTCCATTATTTTCATGTATATCTGGTTGTTAATTAATTTTTGATACCATGATCACTACATAAGTTAATAAATGCATTGGAGGTATATTATCCTCCTCTATCTGATTCTAGGACCTTGACAAAATGTCTACTTTTCTTTTCACCCTTTACCTTAAACATCTTGAACTTCTCAAAGGCTTCAAAATTATGGTTCAAGAATTATACCCATGTATTTTGGCTATTATCATCTATAAAGATTGTAAAATATTGACTCTCCCCTATTGAATTTTTTTAAATAGGACCACACAAATATGTATGCACAAACTCCAATTATTCTCTTACCCTTAAATAATTCCTTGATCGATAGATGGACCTATGTTGTTTTCCTTAAATATATACTCCATATCCACCATCAAGCTCTACTATGGTTGGTAGTCCTCTAATCACAACCTTCTTAAAAAAGGGATTCAATAATGTCCATATCATATATAAACTTTTTTTTTGAGTGTTCTTAAATGATAGGCTCAAAGACTAATTGTTGTCAAGTTCTAATGTACTCTTTTCATTCTTTGGAGGCACAACTATAAACTAGGTTAGTAAAAAAGTTCATATCATCATATGAAACATCTAATTCTTTATCATTAAAACTATTATAATATTATTGCTTACATTCTCATAAAACATGACACATTTTGCTTTCTCCATCATGAAATATTTAATCCATCTTATAATTTTAATTTGGGTTCAACAAATTGCGAGAGAATAAAATCTCCATTAAATAATGCAGTGACAATAAATACTATCCGTAAAATATTGTTCAATTTTGTATCGAACTTAAATACTATCCGTAAAATATTGTTCAATTTTGTATCAAACTTAAAGGCATCCTCATCAAAGTATTTTAGAGAAAAACCTTCTACAATTTACATCAATTTTTTTGATAAAATCAAGAATCTTATCATGCAAACATCTTATTTAGCACCCTCATTCTATCTAACCATTTATTTATGAAAATAATATAGGAAATTAATGTTGTAATTGTTACTTGTGAGGTAGTGTATTATACTATTAAAGCATATAATACCATTAAAAAAAACAAAATAATTTATATGAATGGGCGTGCAGATCCTAGGTGGACTATTACCAACCTGATCAAGGATTGTCGAGATATGATATAAGAGTTGGATGAATTCAAAATTTCCAATGTCTTTTGGGAAGACAATAAAGCGATGGATTTATTGGCCAATATGGCAATAGGCTACATGGTGGCTAAAAGGTGGAGCAGTCGGGACTCTTTCCCAAAAAACTTGTGCGACCTGGCCTATGATGATACTATCCACTTGTGGTAATCAATGAATATTAATCATGATTTGATTAAGTTGTTGGGGAAACAACTTCCTTTTGATTTCCCTATTCGAAGATCTAGAAACTTCTCTTGTGCTTGGATTTTTTGTCTTATTGTGTGGCCCTTGTTTTGCTACTATTCGGAGACTTCTCTGGTGTGGCCCATTTCATGGAAACGTTTGTCAATGGGGGGAAGAAAGGGGTGCTAAGGGATTATGGTGCTGAATTCCAGCTAGATGAAATCCTAGTGCCTATGGTTATGGGTTTGGTGATGAATGGAAGAAAGTTTTATAAAGACAGAAAAATAGGGGAGGAAGACATGACGATTTTTTTTGATAAAGATAAGGAGCATTCAAGAGTTAATAAAATGGCTGATTGTGGCTACAACAGAAAGGATCTAATGGATCCCTAGGCGGATATGGCCGAATTCATCATGAGGTATATTATGTTTGATGGAAGATATTCTAGTATCTTTTCTTATCATTTTACCATTTTGAATCACTTTAGGAAGGTAAAGTTATTTCCATTCCCTTCTATCGGGCTTCTTCTTTGTAGAATAGTCTTGAAAAACATGTTGAGAATTTGAATAATCCCATCCTCTATGAAGGGATTATTGTGCTCATCATGGAGTACGCCAAAACCCATGAAGTTGTTCCATCTCTCTCTGAGAAAGGCCAACGGCCTAATACTAATATTCAAGATGTCTTTGACTCAAATATAGAAATGAAGGATAGTGAGAGTGCTAAATATATTGATGACCTTGATTATAAGTCAGTTGAAGAGGGTGAGATGTTGGTTACTCCTCAAACTCATAGCAACAAGAATCCCCCCAGATGGGCAGCTAGCAAATATAAATCGACCAACAAGTTGATTTCTAAAACCGAGCATTATTCTAAAAAGAAGAATTTTGCTCCTAAGGACTATGGTCACAAGAGCTTGGACCAGGAAATTAAATTGGACATTCCTCTTAATGTCCTGAACAAGAAGAAGGAGACTCGTCCTAAAGAAGCAGATAGTGGTTTATAGAAGGAGAATACTCTGATGAATCTGGTGATGGAAGCGACTAGAAGCCTAAAGAACTGCTGGAAGTCGGTGGGGATGGAGATAGATACCCTCAAAGAGGGGATTAAGGAGATAATAGATATCTTCACTAATTCTCCAGAGCCTAGTAAATCTGAGAAGCTCTCCCATGATGTCGAGGTTATGAAATTCAACCATGAATAAAGAATTGACAAGGTTGAACAATCTATGGAGGAAATCAAGAAAAACCTTAAGAACCTGGTCGACATAAGAAAGGAGGCCATGAATAATAGTATGTAGGGGTTGGAAAAGATCAATTTCATGGTGGCGGAGTACAAATCCATTCACAGTGATCCTGGGAAATATCTTGGTGGTGAAGACACTACTGCTGGCAGCAACAAAACCACGAGCCCCAGTTCCAGGACTAGAAGCAGGAGCAGAAATAAGGGTACCTCGAGGTTCATTATGGAGGAATTGGAGGAAATCAACAAGGTTAGCATCCAGAAGAACAAGGAGCTAGTGCACTCACTTATTTGAGTCTTTCTGTTTTGTTGCCTGTGTTTCCTTTTGCTTTTGTGTCTAGTCTGGGGTGCTCCCCTGTTTTACTGTTGGTTTTTGTTTGGTTTGATGATGGCCAGTTTTTGTAAAACTTTTGGTTTCGGGTCCATGTAAAACCTGTTTATCTTTATCAAAAAAAAATTATATAAAAAAAATTAAGTGTTATATATATAATTTTTTATTTCGTAACTCCCCATAAGAAACCATGATATCAATTTCACCCCAGAGGTTTCTAGACTGGAATTGCTTCAAAAACACCTACTACCTTCAAGACAAAAGATACCAAGCAAGAAGAAAATAGGATTATGTTGGACATGTTAATTTTCACTCTAGGTTCACCGATAATTGCAAATAAAAATTTAAAATAAGAACTATAAAGAATTGAAAGTGGAAAAATGAAATGAAATCACAATCCTAGTCAAGAAAAATAATTACAAACCTAAAATATATATTTTCAATCATTTGAATAATGAAAAAACTCTTAATACGACAACTTGATTCAATTGATGGTGGATTTTGATATAATATATTTTCATAAAAAGTGAGCTTTGAAAGTGATGAAGGAATGAATATATTTATAGATTTTCTATGGAAAATTTAAATAGGTGTTGATGTTGATATTTAAGATTCAAGTCAAGTGAAGTTGATGTTGAGTTAGATCATTTATAAAATAAAAAAGTACCATTTCATAATGATTGAAGTTTGATGTTGCAATATCTAATGAGATGATTGGGTAAATTCCAAGATCACGATTCTATTAAAGAAAATCCAAATGGACTACGATCAAAGAAAACCCAAATGGACCATGATCACATATTGAGATGCTTTTATTTATTTATTTAGTAACATTCTCTATCACACTTATTGTTTCACTATCAAGGTACTTAGTTTATACAACAATAAAATAGCAATTTACTGACAACCCATAGTGTAGAATGTAAGTATTTATATTATATTTAATTTTTCTTTAACACTCAAAGAATATCGATTGAAACTTAAATAATGGAATCATAACTAGAAGCAAAACTTAATTTATATAACAATCTTGGATTTGTGTCTAATAGTATTGGATTAATGATATAATTAAAGATATAATATAATTCAATTAAAATTTCATATACATTGATATATAAAAAAGTAATAGAGGCGATTCATGTATATGAATAAGTGATGGAAGAGATTCATGTTTAGCTATATAACCTCAAAGTATTTTCACAAACTAAACATAAAACTATACAAGAAAAGTCAAATATTATATTACAAAAGTTAAAGCTTATTACAATTTTTTTTACTTAATGACAAAGAGTAGATCACAATATTATTTTCATTACAAAGTAGTAATTATAAACATGTTACAAAACAAATAAAAATACCTAAACAATTTTAAGCAAATGGAAAAAGCATATTACTTAAATTTATATAGCTACCTATGATAGTAGTGATTTTAATGAATCTTACCTTGTCTCCCATGATATTAGAAAGACATAATATACTTGGAATAAATATACATTAGGATTGTTGCAGAAGCATGTCAATTCCATCTTGCTTGAATGACACTTTCCATATTTGGCCCCTTCAATATTTATAAAAAAATTGTTACATTCAAAATCAAAGATGTGATGTGAATGGATGGTGTTGTGCAAGACTATTGTGGATGTTTTCGCTAGGGCTAACTAGTTTTTCCCTGCATCACTCTACAATATCTTAACGTAGGGGTGTAGGTGCATGTGCTCTGGTAAGGGGGTGTTGTGTGTCATTGGTTGTCTTGGCAGGTGTTTTGGGGTTGACGCATCCTTATTTAGGGTGTGGTGAATTCTATGGGTGGTCTTTGATTTTAGTTTGGGTTTCTTTCTTAGTTCATGAAAACAATGCTTCTATTGGATCATAGTTCATTTGGGTTTTCTTTGGATTCTTTTCCTCTACCAAGCCTTGCATGGCTTTTCATGCAAACTATCTATCTCAGTAGTATCTCCAGTTTAAATATGTTGTGATGGTGGAGGTGTATGCTCTAATTTAATTGGTTTTTCATATTTTGGGCTTAACAACCTTTGATTGGATGCGAGTTCTTCTCAGAACAAAGGGTTTCAACCGAAATGAGTGAATGGTTGTTTGATAAGGAGTGAGCACAAGCATGTTCTCATGATTCAAGTGAAAACTGTAGAGGAAGATGTACTCCATCTATACAAACACGCCTTAATCTAAAAATTTATGAGAATCTAGGTCTCGTTTCTTATCTAGAATCATGGGCCCGACACATGTGGAGCTTGGAAGGGGAAATAGAGATGATGCTAACTTCAAATGGTTATTTTATAGTAGTTTTCTCAAGTATTTCAGGCAAAAATAAGGATTTTGAGGGTGATCTTTACTTTTATAATCAAGCAGCTTGTTTATTAAACCTTGGCATGTGAGTTTTTATGCTATTGAATAATTGCCTTAACACTTTCCAATCTCGGAGCACCTTCCTCAATTCCCTTTGGAGTTCTATAAATATGACATTTCCATTTGATTTCATTACTGCTCGACAAACTGATGGGCCCATTGCAATAAACTATGGATAAAAAGGTAATCACCTATTCCTGAATTTGCATCAAAATTGACTTGAGTAAATCTCTTCTAGATTATTTGGAAATTAGGCTTGGGTCCAAATCATAGATCCATCAACTTGATTATGAAACCCTCCCTTGCTGATGTTAGATGTACCATGAATATGGACACCAATAGATAATTTTCCCCAAATATAATTTTGTAGGTCCTATTATCTAGTTGACTTTTCGTTGACTTCCTAAGGAGGACAAAGGGAATACTCTCATGGTGCAATATAAGGATGGTTTTATTTTGGTTAAGAATAAGAATAAGGAGAGAGGCAAAAAAAGAATGCTAAGGGATAGACAAATTGATGAAATTTATAATAGGTTTGATGCCTTGGATGATTTGGATAGATTTGATGAGGTTTTAGTTGGAATGCCTATGAGATAGGAATCACAAAATATGGAGAAATCGGTTGATGAAAGAGATTTCAACCTGTTGATTGCCCCCTAGGGGGATAATCTAGTTGGTGAAATGGACATTCATACCCGCTTAATTACTTTTGACGAGGGAGAGATAAATGCATGGAAGGAGCGGATGGAAGCTCTAGGAGTTGTCGATCCAAATATTAATCTTCAGAAGGTTTCCCAAGTTGTTGGGGAAGGTAAACATAACCCACCTGCATTAGGGATCTAGCACAAACTTATTAATAAAAGGGCACTTGAGAAGCCCCCTAAGATGGGAAGGAAGAAGAATCAAGAAAAAGTGAAACTAATTGGTAAAAAATTTGTGGAGATGGGTTCAGTGAAGACCGTTGATTCCAACTTCTATCTAGTTCATAAATGATTTTTCTTTCTTGGAATGTTAGGAATATGGATAACATCCCTTGACAAAAGAATTTTTGAGATTTGATTCATTTTCATTTATCAAACATTGTTTTCATTCAATAAACTAAAGTGTCCATAGAAGGTATGCTAATCTTGGTCCCTAGGATTTGGGCAAGAGGCAGTGTTGATGTATTGGAGGTTTTGGGAACTCTAGGGGTGTGACATGTCTTTTGGATCCATGCAATGTTTTTTCTTTATGGTGGATCTCCTGTAGAAGTTCGTTGTCAATTATTTCTTCATGTCTAGAGTTTGGTGAAGTTAGCGTAATTTCCCAATGTGTATGCTTTGATAGATTTTTCAAGAAAGATAGCTTTGGATGCATGTTAGGATAGTCAAATTGTTGGCTCCCTATCTTACATGGATTATTGCTAGGGATTTTAATTTTATCTTAAGTATGGATGAAAAGAGGGGAAGGACTGCTCAACTGGACTAGTCCTCAAATAAGATGAAAGATAAATGAGACTACCTAAACCTTGTGGATGTTAAACCATATAATGGAACTTTCACTTGGAATAACAAATAGTAGGGTGCAGATGGTATCCCTGAGAGGATTGATAGGTTCTTGGTTTCTTGATTGAAGGTTGGGGAAAGTTATTTTTTTTTCTCTAAAATTTTAGATTGGAGAGGTTCAAACCATTGGTTGATCAACTTATCTACTTCATTTCATAATATTTCTAAAAGTCCACCTTTCAAATATCAGCTAATCTGGTTTTATGATCTCTCCTTGTGGGGTCTGATTGCTGAATGGTGGCCCAAGAGGAAGCAGAATTTTGGTACTGCTATTTTCTCTCTCCCAAAAGCTTCAATTTATTAAATACATGTTAAAAGGGTGGAATAGGAAAAGTTTTAGTAATGTTTTCTTTGCGAAGTTTATGGTTCAATCTTGTTTGGATGATATTACCTAGAAAATTAGAAACCAGGGCCTCTGCCTTATAGAGAACCTTATTAAACTTGCACATGGAGATTTTAAAGATCACGAGGAATGAGATCTTCAAGAGAAAATATTCTAGAAACAAGAGTCCCGCATTGATTGGTTGCAAGAATGGGATAAAATTATTGCCCTTTTTCATAAATTAGTAAAGGAAATAAGACATGAGAATGTTATTTCTTCTCTTATATCATTTAGTAGGACTCAACTATCCTCCCTCAAGGATATTTCTAGTGAGGTTGTTCAACATTTTTCGCTCTTATTCTCTGAGGATACTCTACCTATTGTGGAGGAGGAGGCCTCTATCTTTTATTGCATCCCTTCATTGGTCTGAATTGATATGAATGAAACAAATTAAATCACCTTGGATGAATTGGAGAAGGTTGTGTTTGAGATGAGAAATGAGAAAGCCACTGGGTCTAATGGATTATCTATTGAGTTTTTCCAGGAATTTCGGGATATCCTCAAGTTGGATCTTTTGGAGGTTGTTTCAGAATCTCAAAGGAAAAAATAGATTTTGAATGCCGTGAATTGTACTTTCCTTTCCCTCATTCCTTAGAGGAAAAGGGATAACTCTCTAGATGTTTTTAGACCTATAGCCTTGTGTAATTTTGTTTACAAGATCCTTACTAACTTGATTGCTGAGAGACTTAAGCAATAACTTAGTATTATCATTTTTAAAAAGCATGGAAGTTTTGTTATTAGTAGATAGATTTTGGATGGGGTTGTTGTTTCTACTGAGGCTATTCACTCCATGACTATATCCAAAGATAAATCTGTTTATTAAGCTCGATATGGCCAAAACATATAATCAGGTCAACTAGACTTTCTTATCAGAGGTTTTGGTGCCTTTGTTTTCAATAGAGAATTAATAAAAAGGGTTATGAGTTATGTTACTTTGTCCTATTACTCTATCCTTATAAATGGTGGTCTTTCTAAATTGTTTGGAGCTTCTCGAGGTCTTAGTCAAGGTGATCCCCTATCCCCTTATTTTTTTATCATAATCGAGGAGGACACATGGAGATTTATTAAGTCTAGGGTGAGGCACAATATGATTCAAGGTTGGAATTGGAGAAGTAGAGTCTTTTCCCATTCCCCATTTATAGTTTGTTGATGACACAACTCTAATGCAACTTGTGATAGTTAGAGAGGCAATTAATGTACGAAAGTATTTGGATGACTATTTAACTACTTTAGGGCAAAGGATAAATGAAGATAAGTCTTCTATATTTTTTTTAAATACTCCTAAGCCTATTCAAATAAGGATTTGTAGAATTCTTAGATTCTAGATTGGTACCCTCCCCTTGGTGTACTTGGGAGTTGCTATTGCTATCATATCTTTTCCTTGTGGATATTGGAAACATATCCTACACAAGCTTCGTAAGAGAATCTCTCATTGGACAAATATGGATTTGGCTCTCTTATGTTGGGAGGTTAACACTTGTTAAGTCTATGGTTTAGGCCCTTCCTTCTTACAAATTCTTTGCGCTCGCTACTCCCTCTAGTTTCATTCAAGAGTTTTGATCTCTCTACCACCAATTCTTATGGGCTAGTACTTTGAGAGACAAGAATTGTAGTTTGGTGAAGTAGGATCTCGCTTGTAGACCAAACCAGTTTGGTGGCCTTGATCTTTGTAAGACTAGTCTTAATGAACAAGCTTTGGCTGCCAAACTCTATTAGAGATGGTGTGAACAATAGGATTAGGATTGGGCCTAGGTTATCATTTCAATCTATTCGAATGGAGAGGAGAGGGAAGATATCCCTTGATATAGCCTTGGGGGAAAGGTTTATAGCATTTGGAACACCCTCAGACGTGGTGCTAAATTTGTTAAGAAGGACCTATTTTGAATATGTAATTGAGTCTCAAAAACTTTGTTTTGGTTTGACTCTTAGGATGGATGACCTCCACTAATCTCTATATAACCTTATCCAAGATCTTTGTGTAATATCTTTCTGGTTGTTTTCTATAACAAAGTTGGTGATGATTAAACTACTTAGATTGTTGGTGAGGTTGAAGTGTCTAGATGGAAGGATCCTCATGAGTGGCCTCTTGGATGTTCTAATGAGGATCACCAAAATCTTCATAATATTTTGTTTGACTGAGATTGTAGCTCCTCGGAGGAAAGGGATATTATTGCTTGGGGTTCATCTCTAAGGGTAAATTTTCTCTATCCTTGGGCTATAAGGAGCTTGATAGATAGATGTTTTGGGAGGTGGGATTCACTTGGTGGAAATAGGTTGGAGAAAATTCTCATGGCCTAAATGTAATTTTTTTATGTAGTTGGTTTCTCTAAATCGGTGTCTCACTTAGGATAATATGAGAAAGAGGGGGTTCTAGGGCTCCTCTAGATTCTTTCCGTGTGATTAGACTGAAGAGGACTCCCATCATATCAGTTTTGCTTGCCCATTTTCTATGAAAAATTGGCATTATTGGTGGGGGATTTGGAAAACTCCTTGTACCCATGCCTCATCCCTAGTGGATTTCTAGAATCCCTTAAGGTGCCTACCATCCATGACTTCATTTTTGAAAATTGCTTAGAATATTGGATACTCTTTAATCATTTGGAAGTTATGGCTTGAAATGAATAGGCGAAGTTTTCAAGATAAAAAAATTCTCAGTCATTAGGTTTAGATGAGAATTATTAGTGGTTTATAAGAAAATTTGGTAGCTAAATGTAATTTTATTTCTCATGTGGATCTTAGGAATTTAGGCATCATGTAGAGGCTAGGCTTTCAGGGTTGTGGGTTTGCAGACTCTCCCTTTGCGCAGTGCTAGTAAGGTTAGGAGTAAAAATTAAAGGGATGGATGTTGGTCTCCTCCCCCTCATGATGTTTTGAAGATAAATATAAATGGTTCATCTAGAGGTGAGCTAGACCATTCAGAGATTGGCGGAGTGGCCAAAGATAGTTCGGGGGTGGTTTAGTATTTCTTTTCTTCGTATAAGGGATGTCATACTAATAACTATATGGAAGACCTTGCTATCATTTGTGCTTTGGAAAAAATTATACTTTGGGGTGGAAAACCATCATCTATTAGTCTAACTCATAGATTGTAGTCGATATGTTGATTAAAAGTCTTTGTAGATCCCTGGACTCAGTCACTTTCCTCCATATATCTCAGGAATCAAACAAGTTTGTTGTTTGTTTGGTTAGATAGGCTTCTCATCAAATGGGGGAGTGAGGTATTGGAGATTGGGGGCAATTACATGCTAAGTGCTCCCAGAGTTTGAAATAATTAGTGATGAAAAATATGAGAAATTATGTGGGTGGCATGAGAGTTCTCTAACTTGCTATTTTGGTTGATGCTTTTCTAGTTGGTGGTTGTTGCTTTGTAATGCTCTTTTATAATTGATAAATTTTCACCCCCATTTTTTTTAAAAAAAGAACCAAAGATACATGCCCCCTTAAATATTTTTCTCTAACTTTTGCAAAGTGTACCATGTTCATATTCCTTTGTCACTTGTAAACATGGAAATATTATAAATCAGTAAATATTAAGAAATTATATAAAAAAATTCAGTGACATACAATATATTTCAGTAGATTTAACAAATAAAAGTCATATGTAAAACTTCAAAATAATGATTTAGGAGAAGATTAATACATATACCAAGAGTAGAAGAAATAGATTGGTGAACAAAAGAAACCTAAAACTAAAATTAATATTCTTGGTCATGACATCAATAAAAAATATTCTAGTGTAATGAATTCTTTGAGGAACATATTTATTAAAATAATAGATTGTTATTAGTATAATGTGATAGTTTAAATGTGTCATTTTCATTTGGCAATCATGTTTCAAATTCTATTGGGATGTTCTTTTTAAATAATTATGTTAACGATTGATGTAGGAGCATCCTCGGTCTATGAGAAATCTTGCATCAACCATAAATATTTCCTTAGTTTTGTTCTTCAGTTCTTGTAGTGTAGTTTTCTATGTTTCTTTCAGTGTGTTCTAGTAGTTGTTCATATTTCATTGTGGATCAGATTTTTCAATTTCTAGGCTTGTTCTTGTGCATTATTCTAGATTTCCAATTCATTTAGATTCTTTTTTGGTGAGTTATCCTTTTTGGAGTTATTGTTTCTGGGCTCTATAGTAGCTTTGAGCTTATCATCTAAGTTGAAGATTTCTTCTATTCCAGAGCAATTTCTTGGTGGATGATATCTTTGTATTTTGTGGCTGACCTATTTTACATATTTCATTTTCCTTCTTTGGTGAATGTAATCTTTTGTGGTTGACCTAGATGTGTTTGGGAGGGTATATATGTTTAATATGAGGTACATTAAAATGAAGGTATTAGTACAAATATTGATATTCATCATTGGTGATCTAGATAGCTCTTGAAGTTCTAGATGGATTGTAATATGGAAAGTGGTCTGTAAATATATAATATTCATCATTGGTGATCCAGTTAGCTCTTGGAGTTCCAAACCAATTGATTACTGGATGTTCTATGATAAATATGTGATGATGCGGATATCTCATTTTGCAATATTTGTATGTGCTATTTTTTCTTCCATTGTGTTAATCTTGTTGCATGATTTGGTTTGTTCTCTTTGAGGACCCACTGGGCCATGGCTGCACCAAGTGGTACCAGAGCATGTTGTAAACCTTGACGAATTCCTTTGTTTGAATAGATCACCAAGTGGAGGTAGGCTGCGAGTGTGTTCGATAGATCCCTGAGTGTGAGGCAATTGAAACCTACAATTAAATCACCGAGTTGAGGAAGTTATACTGGAGCAAAGAGGAGATGTCGCCTAGAAGGATGAACCCCCAGATGGTAGAAAAAATGATGGATAATTTCTGAAATGAGATGGGAAATGAGATTTAGAATACATTGGTTGATTTATGGACTGATCCAAAATTTAAGGATGTGTATGAAGAGGCTAGAGAGGACCTTGAGGCCGAAGAGGCTAAAGGACTAGAATATGGAAGATAAGAAATATTTCTTAGAGCGATGTGACAAGTGAGTAAAGTTCATAAAGTGGAGGTTTCAACTTTTTCCTCGACACTAAATCTAGAGGATTTGATTGATTGGATCAAAGAATTGGAGGATGACATTGATTTTGAGGATGTTAAGGAACCTTAGGGAGTCTGATTGGAATAAACTAGGCTGAAATCTCATGCTTCTTTATGGTGGAAAGAGTTGTGGAAAGATAGGGTGGAGAATGGTGAAATGAGGATCATCTAGTGGAGATAGATGGTTGTAAGATTGAAGGAAAAATTCATTTTGGGAGACTATTAGTTGGAGTTGTTCAAGAAGTTGTAGAATTTGAAGCAAAGGAACATGAGTGTGAAAGAGTATACTAAGGAATTCTACAAGCTGATGATCAAAACCACACATAGAGATATGGATAGGGAGAAGGTGGCTAGGTACATAAATGGACTTACATTTAACATTTAGGATGAGATGAGTATGTTGAAGATTTCTATAGTTGAGGAGGCTTACCAATATGGTTTGAAGACTGGGCAGAGAGTGAAAAGAAGACATATGAATAACCCTAGATAAAAATAGAGATATAAGGGACATATGATTGACATTTTAAAGAAGTAGAGACCGGATGAATAACCAAAAACTAAGTGGAGTAAATAACTAGAGCATAAGAGAAAAGGCAGTGGCAGTAGCAATAGGGAATTATTGGGTAAATGTTTTAAGTGTAGAGAAACCAGACATAGATCTAATGAGTGCAAGCAAGGGATGGCAAGAAATTGCATAGAAAATTAGGATCAGGAAGCTAGAGTTACCAGTGAGAATCTGTTATAATTGGAGCAAGGAGAATATCTTATGTCAAGAACAATCTTGGTGGAGTAGAGCAGTGAAGATACCAGACCTACTTAGAGGAAGAATCTTTTCTGGACTGTATCAGTTGCAATTGTTATAAGGTTATTATTGATAGTGCAAGTACAAATAATTTGGTATCTGAGGAGATGGTGGATAAACTTGGTTTGAAAAGGCTTAGGCATCCTTGTCCTTACAAGGTAAGTTGGTTACAAGATGATCGAAAGATATAAGTGAAGAAGCAATGTTTGGTGAATTTTAACATTGGGCCTTTCAGAGATTTATGTGGTGTTGTGTCTATGAGTGCTTATCATGTTATACTGGATAGACCTTGGAAATTTGATAGAGGAGCTATTTATGATTGTAGAAGAATCTTGATCACTATTAAGAAGGATGGGCAAAAGTTCACTTTGCTTTCTTTCAGAGAGAAGGAGAAGGACGTGAGAAATTTGAGAATTGAGAAGAGTTCGAGTGTTGAGAAGCAGGTTGTAGAGGATACACCAGATGGTGGCATGGATTTGTAGAAGGATCTAGTAGATAAGTCTCATAGCAAGATGGAACCAGATGAAATCTTGTGGTAGAAATAAGTCAGAGGTACAAAGTAAAGAGAGAAGTAGTTAAAGACAAATGAGGTTCAATAGTTATGTTGAGCATAATTTATATAGAAGTTTGAAAAAAAGAGGGATTATTCCTTTAATTTTTATTTGAAAAAGACTACTAAAAATATTAAAGGAAATCAGTATATTGTATAATTAATGCAAAATTTATAATTATATTCATATATATTTAATTTGCTTTTTATTAAGCTTTTTGCAAATCATTAATATTAATTTTATAATTATTTATTAAGTTCTATTTTTTTGCATTTCTGATTAATAAAATTACAATATTTAGGTCTAAAATAATAAATTACATTTTAAATTAATAATATTTTTTTAGTTTCTAGTTCTTTTAGTCATGATTTTTCTTTTTTGAATATTTTGATTTCAAAAATACAAATAACTAAAAATAAGTTCTCGATAATGACCATCAAGTTGGAAGTTATGAAAGTGTATGGTAGGGTTAATTGGTAACTTTTAGACTTGGTTCTTTGCAAATTTGGTTTCTTAGACAAATGGTGGGAATGGATTTTGTCTTGTATCTCAAGAGAAAGGTCTTCAATCATCATAAATGGTTTCCCATATACTTTTCTACCTTATTCTTAGGGAGTCAAATAAGGAAACCCTTTATCAACCTGAATTTTTGTCATTTTGACTAAGGCCTTCAGCAGATTAGCTAGAGCTCAACATAACAACAAAAGATGGAATGGGGTGATATTACTAGAATCCTCGAGACCAGGTTTTCATACTTTAATTACAAATGACACTTTGTTTTTGTGAAGCTTCCATGAAAGAGAATGTTCAAGGCAATAAAACATGTTATTGATGAATATTGTGATATTTCGAGTAAAAAAAGCCAATGCCTAAAAGTCCAATTTTTTTTTTCAGAATTGTAGCCCTTCTCTCTATAATATATTGGCAAATGTCCTAGGCTAAAAAAATGATCATTACCCTATTTTTATTTAGGAATTCTATTTTTTAGGTCAAAATAAAGAATTGTTTTGGTAAAAATTTCTTCAGCAATCACCCATAGATTAGCTTTTTGGAATGACTCATGGCCTTGCTTCTATACCAAATTTAATCATGTAAGTTTCAAAATTTCCTTAGTGATTTTTGTCCCATATTAAATAAAAAATGAAAATTTTCTATGGAAAGAAAATAAGGATAGTTAAAAGAAAATTCCTTTATTTTCATGGAATTGAATTTTCCTAACCAAAGATGAAGGAGGGGTAGGTGTTCACAATATAGAATATAATAATGTTGTTCTTGGAGCTAAATTAGCTTGTAAAATTTATGATAATCCAACATTTATTTGGGCCTCTATCACAACTTAAAATGATCTAGATTCAATTCTACTACAAATAATTTCCAAAATTTAAGATTCGCCTCTAGGATCTCAAATGTGGAATTTTATTATCAAATGGAGAAAGATTATACTTCCTTTTTGCATTGGTCAATTAACAATGTGAATAAGCTTTTTTTTTGGGAGGACTTATGGGGTTCCCTCATCTTTTTAGTATGGATTATTTAACTCAAGCCAAAATAGTTGTCAAGCATGTATGGGGTCATAAGGTGAATGATTACTTTGTAGTCTTAGTAAAATATGGTTTGAAAACTATTATCTGGAAGAACTTTTCCTTGATCCCTATTCTCTCTTCTCATAGTGGGGTTCTTATTCGGGAGGTTAATAAAAGAAGCATGCATTTTTTAGATGTATATGATAAACTAATCTGGTCCCCATCACCCTCGAGGTCTTATTATTAGCAATGAATATGAAGTTTTAGGGAAGATGGATAGACCTAAGCTAAGATATTTTCATTTTTTTTTGTATTGATATTGTTCTACCAAAGGAAGGTCCTTTTGCATGGTTATAATAACAAATAAAAATCTTGTTTAATGAAATATTGTCCCCTTTAAATATTGTTGATTAGTTCAAGTGTGTGCTTATTGATTTAGAGTTTGAGAAAATGAATCATTTACTTTTTAATATCCCATTTTCTTATCCATGTTGATCGTAGCTTTGTCACAAGCTGAAGTGATTTTATTCTCTTCAACAGGAGCTTTATAAGATTTTTGAATCTTTTCCTTCATTCCACAATAAGTATTTGTTTGGTTTCTTATGGGTCAATGCAAGAAGATGAGTCTGATGAATACTAAGAGGGGGGGGTGAATTAGTATGCCAAAAACCTTTGCACTTAAGCACTTTGCAAGACTAACAGTAAACCGGTAAAACAGTTTAACAGACAAACTAGTTAACAAACATGCAAACCAAATAGCCAATAATGCATTTACCCATAGAAGCACAAACACCATAACACAAGATATTTAGACGTGGAAACCCAAATGGGAAAAAGCCATGGTGAGATGGAACTCACAAGTCACTATCTGTAGAATAGGAACTAGACTAGTTAAGGTCAGACCAGTTAAGATCTTAAAGAGTTCTTTACCAGAATAGATCCTATTAGGAATCTCAATCTCTGTTAGGAGACAAGTCTGGTTAAAGACTACCTTGCTAGAGGATTTTAGATCCACAGATGTGAACCACCTTGTTAGAGGATTTACAAGAGGCTTTTGGGCCTACTTAGTTAAGGGCTACAAACTTGTCAAAGATGTAAGTAATCAACAAGTGTTTGATCTAGCTAATAGTACAAACTGCTCGG
Organism: Cryptomeria japonica; assembly: GCF_030272615.1. NCBI lineage: Eukaryota > Viridiplantae > Streptophyta > Pinopsida > Cupressales > Cupressaceae > Cryptomeria > Cryptomeria japonica. Next base: position 252,888,627 of record NC_081411.1, read on the forward strand.
TTAGATCCTTGATAGCTTGTTCTTAATGCACTTTTGCATTACTTCAGCCTTCTACACATTCATAATCTCTCCAACTCCTCAATGACCTTAAATCCTAGCCACAATATCAACTATCACAACAACAATAACAACAACAACCTAAAACCCTAGACATGATGTCCTTATAAAGGAAACTAATTTCATGTCGGTCCAATAGGATTATATTACAATTTCCTAGGTTCAATGAACCTGAACATACTAGGTAATATGTCACAAAAAGCATCGCTACAGTGTCGGCACCGTCAAACAATTGGTGGGTGGTAACTCATCACAAAGTACTACTGGTTCATACAAAATGCCGGTTGCCGGTTTGACAAAAATGAAGACTGGTAGAAATGTGTTATGCCGCTTTAATCCCTCGTATTGCTTGAGGTAAACATGCCGCTTCAGATAGGGAAACACATTCGACAAAACATCAATAGTTTAAAGACTATAATACAACATACCTACAACATACCGGTTGGATCAAATACCGATAGTGCTCTAACTCATACATATAAAGAGGATCTCAATGCAAGTGTGTGTCCATCAATGACAATCACAACATAAACAAAAAAAAAATGCCAACAATCTCCCCCTTTGGCGTTGATGGCAACACTTAGGAAAATAAAATTTTGACATCTAAGTGTTTTACAACAAAATCATGCCATTAGCAAAATTGCTCCCCCTAAGCATATACACTATCCCCTTAACAAAACAATGTATAACAATTTTGCGTATAGAGCATAAACATTGAGATATACAGAGCATATAATCAAAATTTGATTACCAGATACTTCTCCCAATAGAATTCTTCTCCCCCTTTGCCAACAATGACTAAGTATAGCTGAACAACCCTGTTTTCATTTGATATTAAAAATAATAACAGTTTATGACAACAAGGAATGATACTTGTCAAAAATAGATTTAAAGTCCTACAAGAATTGTTTCATCGACAGAGACTAGGACTCAAGTAGGGAGGTGGCTACTTCTTTCTCTGTCTGCATCTGGGAGACCTGTTCTTCCATAGCATCAATTGTGCTCATTTCCTATGTAATAGTTAAGGCATCCAGGTTCAGATAGCACTTCTGAAGAATTTGCAATCGTGGGAGTAGAACCAGTTGAAGCTCCTACAAATCTCTAGATAGAGTGTTGATCTCTTGCTCTATTTTTGTTGACTGGATATGAAACTGGTGAACGGTTTGCCCATAAGTGGTGAAGGAATCATAAGGCAGCTTGAATGTGCTCAAGTAGGACTGCAAGTCATGTTCAATTTTTTGCTTCTGAGCTAGCACATCATCATAGAAAAAATGGGATTGACAGATTTTACTGAGTAGTAGATTCCCCTCATCTAGAGCGTCCCTTATATCCTTTTGTTCTTTCTTCAGTTCAGTCCGGAGCTCATTCAATTTTTTCACCAGAGCTATATTAAGAGCTTTTTGATGCTCCTTCTTGACATTAGCCTTTGCTACCTCTTCAAGGCTCTGCACTTGATCATCTACTACTATGCATAGGAGCTTTAGTCTAGCTAGTGATGAATCAGTGTTTGGAAGATTTGTACCGGGTATCAAACTGGTAAGCATATCCACAGCTGCTTGGATTACATCCTGCTCCTTCTTCCATTGAATGATTTCAAGGCACTCTTGAGATAACTTGATACTTTGCATTAGCTCCATTTCACTTGCAGATTGGAGATCTATAGGACTGGAGAGGTCAGCTAGTTTGGCTTGACTCTCGGTTACCTTTAGAGTCTCCATTTGGGTGCTCTTCGCCGCTTCTCCTGCCTTGTCCTCTTCCACTTTCTTCTTCTCTACTTCTCTCCTCTTCTCTGCTTCCTTGTTCTCCTCAACCTTTTTCTTTTCTGCTTCCTTCTTCTTCTCCTATTCCTTATCTTCTTTTTCCTTCTTCTTTCTCTCTGCTTCCTTCTTCTTCTCCTGTTCCTTATCCTCCTCTTCTTTCTTTTTCTTTTCATCTTCTTGCTTCTTTTTCTCCTCTTCATCCTTCTTCTGCTGCTCCTCTTCATTTTTCTTCTTCTTCTCCTCTTCATCTTTCTTCTTTTTCTCCTCTTCATCTTTTTTCTTTTTCTCCTCTTCATCTTTCTTCTTCTTCTCTTCTTCATCTTTCTTCTTCTTCTCCTCTTCATCTTTCTTCTTTTTCTAGATTCTTCCTTCTTCTTCTACTTCTCTTCTCCATCCTTTTTCCTCTACTCTGCCTCTTCCTTTGCCACTTCCTGTCTATCCTCGGCTTGCTTATCAGCCTATTTAGCCTTGTTGCTTCTATCCTGTTTCCTCATATGGTGTTTCCTAAGTATCATCCTCAACGTCTAGAGCATCGACATCAATGGTGTCGATTGGTTCAACGATCGGATTGCCTTCATCCTCAAATACTTCATCTGGTTTGGATATAGCCGGTTCTTCTTCTGCTTGCCGGTTGGCCAGACGTGCTTTGTGAGTCTGGACAATGGTTTGCATAAATAGATGGGTGTCTTTTTCGACATCAGCAACTCTACCTTCTAACAGCCAGAGTCTTCTTTTTCTAGTGAAGAAGAGTCCTTTATTTAGATCAATAACATCATATAATTCAGAATTTGACAAGTTGGGAAAGTATTGTGCAAAAACCTTCTCTCTAATTTCCTGTTCTTTCTCTATGGCAATGCGCCATCTATTATCTGATGACATATATAAAGAATCTGTTGCTTGAGACTTAATCTCTGAGGGCGACTAGTCATTGCTACACAGATACTGAATTATTTCCTTTTCAACCGCTTCCTTTTCATCCTCATTCAAGTCATCAAAACACTCAAGTAAACCATTTAACACTTTTCTCCTAATATTAATTATTGTTCTTTGACAATGTGTCAAAGGTTTATAGGAGGAGATATCTATATTTACCTATGCAGAAGATGTCAGTTCATTCTTGGTCTTCTTCTTTTCTTGACGTGTTTTCTTTGGCTTTTCCTCAGACACAGTTTCCTCTGAGTCTGGAGAGGTGTTTCTTGTCTTCTTCTTTCTCTAGAACACTTTAGCCGGTGCAGCTTCCGGTTTCTTCTTGGCTGGTGACTGCTTGGTCACTTTTGGAGTTGCAGTAGTAACCAATGTTGATGCTGCAGGCACTACCTTTACCTTCTTCACTGTCGGTTCTTTCTCTTTCACTGCTAGTGGTTCCTCAGTCGGTGCTATCCTCTCTAGGTAGGTGCCAGTTCTCTTCACCTTAGGATCAAGTGGTGAGGCAATAAGGGTAGAGGCATACCCTTTTAGCATATTGTACATCACCTCATAGCCCATTGGCTCCACTTCTTCCTGTCTAGGCTCAATGGCCTCCATTATGCATTTATCTACTTGAATGGTGAAGCAGATATCATCTTCAAATTTCTTAACGATATCTCCTCATATCGTCACTCTTTGGCTCATCTTCCTTCTGAACTCATCAAAATACTTGTTCAGAATATCAGGGTAACCGGTTCCAAGTGCTTCAATGCTTTCCTTTATTTGCTTGGTTACCAATTGGTCACTAGACCATTGAACATCTCCTACTCCTGGGAAGTAGCCTTGGAAATAGAAGAACAACCCTACCAGTAGTTTTCCCAACTTGAACCTAAGTGCATTATCCTGTTTGATCGCCTTCAGATTCAACAGGAGTTGTCTCTGCATACCGGTGCACAGATCAAATGATGCATCCTCCTTTATCATCCGGTAAGCGGCATTTACTGTTGTAGCAGATATAGAGTTAATCTTGCTGGCTGAGAATGTCCGATATCCAATCACCATACATGCATACTTCACTAGATCATCCTTGATAGGGTTTACTATCATGCCTCGTGAGTCGCTTATTGAATCGGTGAGCTTGGCCATTTCAGTTTTGCTTACCATTCTTCGGGCTGGCACTTCCCCAGTGTTGTAGAATCTGGTGACTGCATGAATTGCCTGCGGCGTGATGTCATGTGTTCTGTCCAGGTACATCTTATCACCATGGACTCTGCTCAGAATGATCCTTATATGATCTTCTATGAAATCTTCCAGGAAGTAAACAACATTGTGGAGCTTTTTCTTCTCCAAAATATTAAATTCTGGTTTGATCTTCTTATCTTTGCCACAAAATAAACCTAATTGGGTGTGGATAGTTAGAGACCCTAGGTCTTCTATTTTGTAGTCTATGTAGTCAGAGATTCCCTCTTCTACTATCACACCAGTTGGAACTTGTGATAGGGCATTATACTTGGACTTCTGTTGAATAAAATTTGTAGTATGAGATGCGGAAGCCATGATAGAAACCTTAAGAACTTGAGAAATACCTTTTGAAACACATGAAATTAGGGCTTGCAGATTCTCCTTTACTTCACACTCCGTCAGTTGTTGAATCACCGCTTTTTGTTCTCCACTTGACTATTTCCAGTTTGAATTTGAATCTCCTTTGCGGTTTCTCAATTTCTCCAAATCTTTGCTCAAATAGCCTTTTTGTCGCTCTGCTCTTTGAAAGACTTTTCTTTGCTCGAAAACTGATAGTGAGAAATGATTTGAAAAATGCTTTTAAACATATTCCTCACCTACCATCATTAATGCTCCTCCATTAGGGAGTTCGCACCATTTCTGGTCTTCTGTCTTCTGTCAAATGATAGGTATAACATACCAGTTAAAGTCTTTTACCAGTGAAAACTGGGGTTCGAAACATTTTGCCATTTTCTCCCCCTAAGCTTTCCTGAAGCTTAGTTTGTCGGTTCTGTGATTTCCACACTAGGTGCAGAAATTGGTTCCTCTTGTAACACCACTGGTTTCTTCTCCTAGGTTTTGTTCATATCTTCTTGAACAGTGTTAACATCAATGTTTCCTTTCTAAGTGACTGGTATATCATCAGATATGGTCTTTCTTGATCTACAGAATCTAGCAATGTGACTTGGTTTGTTGTAGTGATAGTAGACCAATCCAGGTGCTCTCCAAGGTCCATTGTCCATGTTTCCATTCTTCCTTCTGCATGTTACAGCAGTATGACCATGACCATGACAGATCATACAATTTTCTCTCCATCCATTTGCCATTTGATAACCACCACTTCTTGGCTGATGATTGAAGGCATTAAACCGGTTGTGATTCTGGTTCACAAAAGGTTCAGGACCAACTCTTTGGGTCCTCTGAGGATATCTTCCAGTGTTATTCATAACAGACCTGCATTCAAATGCTCTATGTCCATACTTGTTGCATGCATAACAGTTACCATCAAATCTATAGGGTCTAGGCTTATCATTTAGAAAATAAGGAAAATTATTGTAAGCCTTACTCCTACACACATTAGCAGTATGTCCTTCTTTAAGACAGTAAAAGCAAACAGGTTTAAACTTTTGCTTACCTTTATCCTTTGATGCTGGTTGTTTCTTTGATGCTCCAGCATTTGTACCAGAGGTCTCACCTTCCTCATGACTATAATAACCAAGTCCATTGGTATTCTTGACCAGTTTGGCAGATTCAAGCTTTTGCTCTAGCTTGACAGTACTTTTGCTGAACTTAGCAAGTATTTCCTTTGACTCTGAGAGTTCTTTGGAAATAGTAGCATTTGTTTCCAATAGGTTTTCATTATCAGAGATGGCAGTGCTCAGTTCTCCTTGTATGTCTTCCTTTTCCACCTTGCTTGCATGGAGTTGAGCATTTAGGGCACTCATCTCTTGTTTCAGCTTGGAGATCTCAAGATCTCTTTCTTTCACTAGGTCTTCAGCTTTTCTCCAGTTCTCAAGCTCTTGACACATTTGGATAGTCAGTCCTTCCAACTCCTTTCTTAGGTTGGAGTTTGATTCATTCAACTTATTTACTTCTATTATTAGGGCTTCCATATCTGCTTCATCTGCAGAACTATTTTTAGATAGCTTCATCAACTTTTCTGCATGTTCTCTCCTTTTTGCTTGAGATGCCTTGTATTTGACCATAAGATCATCATAGGCTTGCTCAGACTGAGTGAGCTGTTGAGTAAGTTCCCTCAAGGTGTATTCCCCCATATCTGTTTCCAAGTGGTTAAACTTATAGAAAGGTAGGCTCTGATACCAATTGATGAATACTAAGAGGGGGGTGAATTAGTATGCCAAAAACCTTCACACTTAAACACTTTGCAAGACTAGCTGTAAAACGGTAAAACAGTTTAACAGACAAACTAGTTAACAAACATGCAAACCAAATAGCTAATAATGTATTTACCCACAGAAGCACAAACACCAGAACACAAGATATTTAGATGTGGAAACCCAAATGGGGAAAAACCACGGTGAGATGGAACTCACAAGTCACTATCTGCAGAATAGGAACTAGACCGGTTAAGGTCAGACCAATTAAGATCTTACAGCGTTCTTTACCAGAACAGATCCTGTTAGGAATCTCAATCTCTGTTAGGAGACAAGTCTGATTAAAGACTACCTTGCTAGAGGATTTTAGATCCATAGATGTGAACCACCTTGTTAGAGGATTTACAAGAGGCTTTTGGGCCTACCCGATTAAGGGCTACAGACTTGTCAAAGATGTAAGTAATCGAGAAGTGTTTGATCTAGCTAATAGCATAGACTGCTCAGTTAGATCCTTGATAGCTCATTCTTAATGCACTTTTGCATTACTTCAGTCTTCTACACATTCATAATCTCTCCAACTCCTCAACCACCTTAAACCCTAGCCACAATATCAACTATCACAACAATAATAACAACAACCTAAAACCCTAGACATGATGTCCTTATAAAGGAAACTGATTTCATGTCGGTCCAATAGGATTATATTACAATTTCCTAGGTTCAATGAACCTAGACATACTAGGTAATACGTCACAAAAAGCATCCCTACAGTGTCGACACCATCAAACAATCGGTGGGTGGTAACTCATCACAAAGTACTACCGGTTCATACAAAATGCCGGTTGCCGGTTTGACAAAAATGAAGACTGGTAGAAATGTGTTATGCTGCTTTAATCCCTCATACCACTTGAGGTCAACATGCCGCTTCAGACCGGGAAACACATTCTGCAAAACATCAAGTCTAAAGACTATAATACAACATACCTACAACATACCGGTTGGAACAAATATTGATTGTGCTCTAACTCATACATATAAAGAGGATCTCAATGCAAGTGTGTGTCCATCAATGACAATCACAACATAAACATAAAAAAAATGCCAACAAAGTCCATTTTTTGGCCAAAAAGTGGAAGTGTTTTCCCTGTTTTTTAGATTTTTTCTCATTTGAGCTTAAATTTTGAAATACTTAGAGATTGAATCTTGGAAAACGTTAGTAATATAAAAGATATCCCTTTGAGTAAAATTTTCAAATATGTAATTTATTTTAATACCCAAATAATAAAAAATAACTTTTTGAATGGAGTTCTAAAACTATGTTTTAAAAATGCATGTTTCAGGACCATACCATGCATGTGTATGACCCACACTTTTTGACACAATTAAAATTATTTTCTCAAACCATTTTGGGAAATGGTTTGTAACACGCTGAAGATTGATGAGCATATTTTTCTGTATTTTTTTTCTAATATTTTTTTTTAATTAATTTTTTAATGGCCGTAATTATCTTTTTAAAAGTTTGACGTGTACGACCCACATAATTTGACGTAAACTTAGCATTTTTTGAATTTTTTTTAAAATAGAAAAGAATTTTGTGTAGATTGATGACATATAATTTTTTTTTCAAAATTCATTAAAATAAAAAAAGTTATTAAATTAAGAAAATTAGTTAATATTTCAAATTTATGGACCTGATTTAGTATAAATTAAATGAAAAATAGTTAATATAATCAATTTTTAAATAAATTTACATATTTAGAATCTAGACAGTATAATCTGAAATGGGTTTTAATTTCGTATAAAATTTCTCTGATTAGAGGCATGTAAGCTATTTTAGAAGTTCATATTTGTGCTTTCATTCATGGAGCTTTGAATTTGCAGGTTCATGTCTCAGGTGTGGCCATCCCAGGCCTAATACTGAGCCAAGTGGTGGGTTGTGGATTCAAATTTTACTGAATGGGTGCCCGTTTATAAAACTGGGGCCTGTTCCATTTTTTGCCCGTTGGATTTAATAACGGGCCCTCGTTTCTAAATAACCGTTACTGTAAAAAAAAAGATAGATTGCATCATTTTACCACACTATCATTGAAATCTATACTAACAAAGATTTTTTACATCATTTGGCAGTACTTTTTAATATTTTTTACACGATTTTTTGAAGAACTCAGTAAAAAGATATTATTTTTTGAAGAGGAGTTTGTAAAGATGGGTTCTAAGCAACGTCAAAAGAAAAAAAAGAGGACAATGACAGCAGATGAAATTCAAGCAGAAAGAGAGAAGGAGGCAAAATGCCAAAGAGATCGAAGATCACAACAATGACAATTGAATAACACTTCTGAAGCATCTAGTTTAGTGTCCGTTGTAGATGAGACCATTGAAGACATCATGATGGATGCAAGAAATGTAGAACCACACACGGGTATGACTATTGATGCAAATGTTCATGTGGATGCGAATCTTGATATGTTTTTAAATCCTGATGACTATGATGCCAATCAAATTGCTGATTTAAATGAAGCTGGATATAAATTTCATACACCAATATGAAAAGAAATAAAAATTGAAAATATTACACCACCCTCTCTGAAAGAAAATGAATGTAATTTGTTTACTATTGATAGCAATATGCTAGATAATCTTAATGGGTTAGTTTCTTGGAGACAAATAAGAACACATGCAAACAGATTATATAAACAATTTTTCTATAATAAAAATTTAGGATTCCAATGTCAATTAATGCTACAATTAATAAAAATGTTAAAAATGCGTAAAGTCATGAAAAAAATAGGTATTTATGCAAAACCAAAAAGAAAAGATGAATCATATAAGAAAGTTGAAACTACTATTGCCAGTGCCATCGATTCTATCAGAAAAACAAGTCGATCTAAAGATAAGAATGCAACACATAGAGTTATAACGACCGCTATAGTTGACAAAATGATTGTTAGTAAAAGAATGTTAAGTGATATAAGTGGCTATTTGAACTTACATCATAGAACCTTGTCAAGAGTGGCCAAAAGAAGAGACACAATTGAAATTGATCCACTAAACCATTGTTGGATTTTTAGTGGTAGACTTCAAAGGTCGGACATGAAATTAAATGATGAAACTAAACAATTAATTGCAAAATTTTGGCATGATAACACTAGAGTTTCATCAAATGCTAGAGATGTTTTAAAGTTAAGGGTGGGATCAAAAATTTGTGATCCTCATCCAAAACATCTTCTTGACATAACTCAAACTGAATTCTTTAAAAAATTTAGTGATGAATCTGTGTTAATGAATTTACGAATTAGTCAAAGATCATTTGAAAAATGCAAACCCTGGTATGTTAAAATCAATAAACAAAGAATATCTTGTTGTTGGAAAACTCATGTTCAGTTTCATTACTATTATGATGTTTTTCGATATATACATTGTATGTTGCATGGTAATGATCTTGTGTAGGATTGTGGTGTTTATGTTTCACCTGAAACTATAAAAGATTTTATTGGAACTTTATTTTGTAAACCACCTAATGAACAATTATTTCTTTCCAGTTCATGCATTTATGGCCTTTGCAATTTATGTGGGAACTATTCTTCTATAGGTGAATGTTTGCATGAACATGTTTCATCTGAGTTTGGACAAAAAATGGTTGATGTTAGGAGATTTAAAAATATAGAATACCCTCTAAAGGATGGAAAGATGGGAAAACGTTTAGAATTAATTACAAAACAAAATAGTGTGAATGCATTTATTAGTGAGTTTAAAACTCATATTGTTCCAAAATATGTGAAACATTCCCAACATGCCCGATGGCTTGATAGACAATTTCACATATGCAAGAACACATTTCCACTTGGAACAATAGTATCAATTGTGGATTTTGCAGAAAATTATATTCTCAAACCACAAGAGGAAACTCAATCACAATACTACAACTCCATGCAAGTGGCCATATTTGTGCACATTATATATAGACATGACCATGACAGTACATAAGATAACATAAATTTTTTGAGGGAGTATTATTTCTATGTTAGTGATAATTGATTACACTCTTCAGAGTTTGTTCAACATTGCTTTGAGGTATTTTATGATAATCTTAAGGAAAGAGAAATTGACATTAAACAAAATATGATATGGTCAGATAACTGCATTGGACAATTCAAAAATGGAAGAATGTTTTATCGGCTATGCAAAGTCCACAAGATAACCAATGTCCAACATTTATGGAGTTTTTTTGAAGCGGGACATGGTAAGGGGGAACACGATGGAGCTGGTGCCTATATAAAAAGAGCTCTTGCTAGAGAATAATTGAAATTCGAGGATGCAGTGAAATTCAGATATGCCTATGCAGTTGTAGATTGGTGCAATTCAAAGTTGTCAAAAGGATCAACTGAAAACTCTGCAATTCGACGTTTCTTCTAGTTGATAGAGGAAGATAATATTCCTATTTGGCATGATTGTAATACCATCACTGGATCAGATAAATGGCATTCGTTTAAGAGTTCTAATTCAAACACATGGACTATATTCACAAGGCAACTTGCTTTCTTTTGTTAGTTGTGTTTTCAGAGATTTGGAAATTTGTGAGAATAAAGAATGGGTTGAAGAATGGCAACAGAGATCATTGACACCCATAGATGCAAATGATCCGCATGAAAGAACTGATGAAGATATGGATCAAATGTTTGCATCAAATGACTATGATCGCATTTTAGATCTTATACAAGAAGGTAAAATTGGTTTTGAAATTTGTTTTGATTTATTAAATAGTACATATTTATGAAATCTTATAGTGTATATTTTTGTTTTTATTTCTCATTAAATATTAAAATAAAATTGTTTTGTGCACAGGACATGTCTATGCTATTGTTGCACCAGAGGACAATGAAGAGGGGACAGAGTATTGGTTGGCTCGATGTGTAGAGCCAAAACATAAGCTAACCACTCCTTGAGTAGATGATGATGGTTATGACTATCCAACAGGATCTGTGGTTGTTGTTGGCACTTGGCTACACAAATATCTAACAAAAAAGAATGGATTGCCCGCATTTGAAGATTATGAATTAGAGAAGAAGATTATACATTACTCGCATTTGGTAGTGGAAACTAATATAAAATTGGATAGATATCGTGGCAGGCCTGCTAATAAACAATTATGGACTCTCTCTATGGAAGAGCACGAGACAATTATAGATGCTTTGCAAAAGAGAGAGGATGGAGATGGTATAACAGAATGAATATCAAGTAAGTTATAATTTAAACCCTTAATCCACCTCCCTTTTAAAAGTCGTGATGCATATTATATATAGCATTTTAAATCATGCATCATAATTATAAAATCTAATCTAGTAAAATTTTGTTTTAGGTCTACCACAAGTAGAAGGCATCAATGAAAACAAAGTTATTTGTGCATACTTTATGTTTCCTTTTGAATAATTATAAGTTAAATTTTTGTACCCTTAAGGAAAATCCCTTTGTATTTTAAATTCAATGCATCCTGATTATAAAAATTAATCATATGTATTTATTTTTTCCAGGTCTCTTAGAGTAGACTTTGCCTCAATGACTACTATTGTTTGTGCGTACTTTATGTTGTATTTTGAGAGATATAAATACTTATTATTATAATTTAAATAGACTATTTATTTTATTTTAGATATGTCTTCTTGATTACATTTTGTGTAATATACATAAATGAGAGACTATTGGTCAAATTTATGAATGAGATAATTATGTTTTAATCAAGTTCTATTCATTATATTTGTTTTGATACTTTTTAATTTAGAATATGTTATAATTATAAGATATGTTTTGATACTTAGTTCATGATGTATGTAGCTTTATTTTATCTAATCACAAGAACTATTTAAATGAAATTCCAAAAATAAAATTACAAGTCCACATAATTCCTATAAATTTGTTTAAGCACAACTTCCATAAATAAAGTTTCAAGTCCATATAATATATAAAGTATGCACAAAATATATATGATCTAATGTGCACAAAATATAATTTCACATAATTTCAAGTCCACATAATATCTAATGGGCACAATGCACATAAAGTATGCACATAATATATATGATCTAATCCTATTATGCAACTATCCATATATATAAAGTATGTGTGCATGTGTAAACAAATATGTAAAGTCCATAAAATAGTACATATTAGAGCCAAATAAACAGTAAAATTTCAAGTCCACATAATCCATATAATATATAATTCATATATATATTTGGATGGTAACATGATGAACTCCACATAATATCTAATGTGCACAAAATATATATGATCTAATCCTATTATGCAACTATCCATATATATAAACTATGTGCACGTGTAAAAAAATGTGTAAAGTCCATATCAGAGCCAAATAAACAATAAAATCTAAGTGCTATCATCAATAACATCTCGTGGTCTCTTATCCTCGGGATGTGGTCCAGATCCACCTGTCTCATGCTGTATAATAAAAAAATAATATTAAAATATTACTTGAAATTAACTATTAAAAGAATCATTTATCAAATATAGTAGAATTCATAAATTAAGTTGCAAACTTACCATATGCTCATCAGATCCTCTAGCAGTATCTCTCTTGTCCCCAGGACATGGTCAAGATCCACCCGTCTCATGCTGTACAATAAAAAAATAATATTAAAATATTACTTGAAATTAACTATTAAAATAATCATTTATCAAATATAGTAGAATTCATAAATTAAGTTACAAACTTACCATATGCTCATCAGATCCTCTAGCAGTATCTCTCTTGTCCTCGGGACGTGGTCAAGATCCACCCGTCTCATGCTGTACAATAAAAAAATAATATTTAAATATTAATTGAAATTAACTATTAAAATAATCATTTATCAAATATAGTAGAATTCATAAATTAAGTTACAAAGTTACCATATGCTCATCAGATCCTCTAGCAGTATCTTGTGCAGTATCAACACCAAATGTAGTGCTAGCTAACTCCTGTACAAGGTCAAATTCAAAGTGTCCAATTAAATCTTAAATTAAGAGTCAAAATAAGATCAAATTGAGTATTACATATTAATACTTCAAAGGATGTCGATGTGCGTTCAAATTGGCTCTGATCAAAATTATGAGGATAACCTATCCTAATGGTAGTGTCCACCTGCATACATGCATTTGATGAAATCATATTTAGTGAACATATATAGTACTAAATAATTTCAAGTTAAGTTACAATGTTGTAAGAGTTCATATTTAATTTAAGAATTATAAGATACATACCATAGATGGTGTCACAGTAGTTAGACCCTCTTCTCGATGTGATGTAGAGGGTCCCTCATGACCTGAATCTTGGAGAAAGAAGGATTCAATGTATCAAAATGAAAATTTATATAGTATATGATGATAACATATTAAGTTAAAAATATAGTACAATGTCTAGATAGAAATTTATGCTATACCCCATAAGGTGTGCCGAGTTGTGTTCCAGTAGATGCAATATTGACTCTAATATTAGGTGTAGTCATTATCTACATAAACAAAATTTATTTAATGAAGTATTAGATTGTATAAAAAAAAGAGATGCACTTAGTTTATACCTATATTTAATGAAGTATTAAAAGATTGACATGTACATGTATATATATCTATACCTGGTCAAGATGAACATCCGAGCAAAGAAAATCCATATAAGATGTCATCATACTATCATCTACTGCATCATGCTTAGCTCAAACTGAAGTAGATCCCGCAGTAGCAGTAGGACCTACACACGTCTCATGACAACTCGAACACATATGTGGCATCCATCGAGGAGCGGATGCCATGTGAGTAGCTTTCTCACTCAGGTTACCTATGAGGGAAGTCAAAGCATCTAATGTCGAAATGAATGATGTATTTTGGACATCTGCAAGATTCGATGGAGCAACAAGTGGAACTATGGGTGGATCTGGTAGGGGATTATTACTCAATGCCCCTAATCTATTCTGTGGCATTCCACGACCAACACCCTAGAATGACTTAATGTCAAAATAATTTGGTTTTTGGTTCATTAAAAACTCATAGTATAATTTATTCAAAAAATAAAAAGGGACCTCATAATTACGATGTGGTGGATAATCAAAAACCATCCACCATCTATCCCAAAAGTATCTAGCCATTTCTGGATGCACACACCACCTAATTGAAATTCTTTTCTGGTTAGGTTGCATTGGTTCTCTTGTTTTTGGGTTAGTAAAATATGGACATAAATGAGCTTTGGTTATTTTCAAATCAATGATTTGCCTATAAGTTAAACCATCGGCATAAAAATCATGCAACTCTTGTCATCGTCTATGAAATTGATCTAATTGAGAATCAACAGATCTAACTGACTCGACAATAGTTTGCATTGATTTTGCAAACTCTACAAGATGGGGTGGTGTGATTGGTTCATTTTGGATAGCAGCAATTTTTTGTTCAATCACTTGTAGGTTTTCATTAATTCATTCTCTTAAATGAATTTCATCCAATCTAGGGGGTGGAGGTGGTGGTGGTGGTGGTGGTGGTGGAGGAGGAGGGGGTTGTGGTGGGGGATTTTCACATAATAGTTCATCTATGTCAAATACATCCATGATAACAAAGAGCTCCTGCATATATAAAGATATACATGAATTATATACAACTCTATGTCAAAGAAGAATCTATTTTACTAAATTAAAAAAAACATTTATAAATAGTAACATTTATATGTTATTGAATGAGATACACATGAAATATATAATATAATATTGAACTTAAAAAAATATACATGTACATACTATTGAATCTTTAAATATAAAATTTGCGCACAAAACTTAATAAAAACTTTCAATGAAACATCATAAATCTATTATATATTCAATTTAATAAATTCATTTCTTGTAAAATGCATCAACTATTAAAATCAATATAAAATATTTCATACATAAGATCAATAAATAAGTGGTAAATAAGATGATCCTCTTTCTAGTGTAAGAATATATAAGGATCATTGATGATAAGTGCTTAAAATAAGATATTGAAATGTAAGATCATTACACTCTATAAACAAGGATATGATCATAAGATCATCATGTGAGGCACAATCATATGATACTAAGATGAAAAAATGCATGATCAAATAGTGATAATCTATTATATTCTCTATAATAATAGGCCAATGTATGAACATAGGATAATACTTTAAGAAGATAGATTAACCAGTATACAAACATAAGATAATTCTTTAATAAGATTAAAAAAACACTATATGAACATACATGTGAAGCAAATAGTCTTGAAGATCATAAGATAGAACAAAGATTAAAGTATAAGACATCAATCATTATGGGAAATTAGTAGTTACTAATAAAGATTAGATTAAACGTAAAAATAGGAGATAAAACACATGAAGTAAAAGTATGATTAAAAAAGGAAATCAAGTGAGAAAATATTAAACATGACCTACAAGTGGGGTAATAGAATATGAAGTAAACATACAATATTAAATCATGTGATATCTAGTGGTTTCTCTTTTATGTTACGTGTCACCTCAATGTGTACATTCACTTTTTTGGTGCATCATTATTTTCTTGCATTTACCTAACTATTGTATTGCATATTTGCACCTAGAGGATAGGATAAGATTACTTGGGTAGATATCTACCTAGGTAGGCATCACATGTTCAACTCATACTCCCTACTTTGGTAGAGATGTGGATATATGTTACTCATCTTCTCAATTTTTTTTAAGAGTTCTCTATAAATAGGATTTTATATATTGGAATTTTTCTAAAACATGTCCGAAAATGATTAAAACACTTGAATTAAGGAAAAAACTAGGAATGTGAGATACATGATATGGATGATGACAAGGATGGTTGAGAATAAAGAGAATTTGAATGGATTATGGTATACTCCTAAGTGTAGGGTACTTTAAAAAAAAATTATACATGATGCCAAGGTACTTGTCCAAGGTGTCATAAGAATGGTTTTCACCCTTGAATAAAAGAATTATGTTTACTTTTCTCTCTTTTTAAATTTTTATGCAAAACTAAATCCTTTAGGTTTGCATATGTTAAATGATACACAAGATATTTATAAGTTTTTAAAAATCTAATAATAGGACCAACCATGGACCTATTATGCAATGTCATGGCATAATAGGACCTATTATGCCATGATGGCATAGTAGGTGGCATAATAGGTCCATAATTGTTCCTATCATACTAAGTAAACATGTCTAATTAGCATAGTTTTAGTGTTGAAGATGAATTAGATGATGAAGTTGGCAATTTTTGAGAAAATCATGTCATGTTGTGGCTTAGTAGGTCCTATTATGGCATAATAGGTGGACTATTATGCAATGTCATGGCATAATAGGACCTATTATGCCATGATGGCATAATAGATCCTATTATGCCATGACATGACATAATAGGACCAACTATGGATCCATTATGCAATGTCATGGCATAATAGGTCCATAATTGGTCCTATCATACTAATTAAACATGTCGAATTAGCATAGTTTCAGTGTTGGAGATGAATTAGATGATGAAGTTGGCAATTTTTGAGAAAATCATGTCATGTTGTGGCTTAATAGGTCCTATTATGGACTTGTTATGCCATGATGGCATAATAGGACCTATTATACCATGATGGCATGATAGGTCCCATTATGCCATGACATGATATAATAGGACCAACTATGAATGCATTATGCAATGTCATGGCATAATAGGACATATTATGCCATCATGGCATAATGTGTCCTCTTATGCCATGACATGACATAATGTGTCCATAATTGGTCCTTTTATACCATCACATGACATAATGGACCATAATAGGACCTTTATGCCATGACATGGCATAAACCTAATTCTAAACTTTGATATCTAAAATTAAAAGAGTAATGTTAATTACTTTTAAGGTTATACTAATTTAGTGGTAACTTTTGTATTGCCTAATGAGGATTAAGAATAATTTAGGTACATATGTTTGGTTTTATTTTGATTTCCTTTTCAAATGTTTTTGTTTTTGTTTCGATTTCATTTTCATTTTTTTTTGTTTTGATTTCGTTTTCGTTTTTGTTTTTGTTTCAATTTCGTTTTCGTTTTTGTTTTTGTTTCGATTTCATTTTCGTTTTTGTTTTGATTTCATTTTCAATTTTGTTTTTGTTTCAATTTCGTTTTCGTTTTTGTTTTTGTTTCAATTTCATTTTTGTTTTTGTTTTTGTTTTGATTTCATTTTCGTTATGATGTTTCTGAGATATCTAATTTGATATATTGTTTTGTTAATTATCTAGGTTTGGTTTTGATTTCTCAATTTGTTGATTAGGGTTTAGGGTTAACTGTTGAAGAATATTTCAGATCAAAATCAAGAATTTAAAAATATAAAAAACTAATTTATTTATAGGCTACTTTAAAAAAAACTAAAATAATACAAAAAAAACTAAATAATTAACAAAAAACAAGAAAAATATACAAGAAAATTATGAAGTGTGAAAATAGATGACTGAATGTGTACCTGGGATAGTGGTGGAGGCTTGAAATGGAAACCATAGCATGAGGGCCCATTTTTTATCTCCTCTTGTCAATTTACTGTCATGGTGAAAATGAAAAATTCGCCCAAAAATCGGTAAAAATACAGTTTAAAAACGTGGGCCCATTTTTAAAAAATGGGCCCTCGTTATTTACAAATGGGGCCCCATTTTGTAACAAAATGGGGGTCCATTTAATTTAGCTTCGGCCCCCCATCACCTTTCAGCTCAGGAGCCCGAACCATTAACGGGCCCCCATTTTTTTAGAACGAGCCCCTAGTTTTTGAAAACGGGGGCCTGTTTTGAGCAGCAGGCCTGTTTTGAGCAGCATGTTTTCCAATGCATAGACTTCCACGAATTTGTGACTCATTAGCTTGCACATACCCTTATAGCTAGTTATCCTAGCCACTCTAATCTAGAATTTATGGTGGTAAAGAACCCAAAAAATTTAAGAAAAAATAAATCTTTTTGGAAGAAGTTATTAGAAGAGTGGAAACATCAATTAGAGATTTTACTATCAAGAATAAAAGATTGGATTATTGTTTAAGTTCTTCAAATTCTCAGGTTCTTTCTTAACGGGAGGTGATCTCTCTACCTTTTAAAGGTAGTTTAGTGAAAAATTTTCATCTAAAGTAAATAGAAAGGAATTCAAATGGAAGCCTCTAGGTTAAGAATTTATCAAATTGAATTTTTATTGTGTGGTAAAGGGTAATCTAGATAAATATGTTATAGGATGTGTGCTAAGAGATTAACATATATACTTAATATTAGGTTTCTCCTCTACTATCGTTGATGGTTCAAACAACTTGGTAGAAGCTAAGGCCTTGGCTATTGGGATAACATTGGTAGTTTCTTCAAAGATTAAAAGCCTAATCATTAAAGAGGATTCATTGAACATAATTAATTCCCCCCAAAAATGGAAATGTCAAATTAGAAAATAAATGTGCTCTTAGAATATTGAGATTGGATTTATTTTGTTCCTAAACATGAGATATTTGATTTTTATAGAGAGGGCAATCAAGTTGTAGATTATTTGACTAATGACATGCTTTATCTTCTTATTTTATGGCTAATGACCTACTTTATCTTCTCACTTGCCTAAAATAGTTTTGCTACTTTAAAAGGCGACAATGTGGATTCAATCTTCAAATACTTTAGGCCCGAGTGACTCTTTGTGAGGAGCTACCAATTTTATAACAAATTCTAATTTTGTAGGGAACTTTTTACTATCATCTTGTTAAGGGTTCTCTATACGAGGTTTTACTTGCCCTTTCTTCTTGTGAAAATAATTTCAACTTTTATTTTCTTATCCCCTATAGCTTCATAAATCGCATATCTATACAGTTTCTTGCTCAATTAAGCACTATTTTGGTATGTATGACCTGTTGCATCTAATTTCTCTCATCACAATCCAATTTACCATATTGTTATAGCATCTCCTAGTCATTTGGGGCCTTAGATCCCAATTTGGATTTACTTTGGAGGAAGCATGGTGGATAGGGCATCGTGCTCCCCTTAGTTGGGCCCCAAATTAAAATCACACTATAGTCCTCTTTATTTAGCAAGGAATATCCTCCCATGTCAACCCACTCCATGTTTTGCACCCGAAAATACTTGGGAGAGGTATATAAGAAAGATATCCTCCTTCATTTTGGTAGAACAAAAATATACAAAGGATAAGGCATTTCATCTCACTATATTCTTCATTTTTGCAACCTCCAATAGCTTTAATGTAAGCATGTCTTTTGTGGTGTCATTTTAGGTCTTTTGTGTGGTGTCATGCTATTCATCAACATTCATGATCATCTTCAAAGAAGTATTTGCATCATATAAGAAATTTCCATTTTTAGATACAAACTCTCGTACCTAATGAGACGCTTCTCTTTCAAGTTTATTTCAATTTCATTTCAAAGTAAATTCCAAAATCAAGGTTTGAGTAGGGAAAGCCTATTTCTCACCAATATTTTTTTTTTCTATGTGTAGAAATATGTAGTGAAGTTATAAAAATATGTACCAAATAGTTAAGAAGAGATCTGCATTATGCAATTTATTTAAGTGAAAATTGATGGGAGTGGGTTGAGCTAGGCAACTAAGTCTTGGGAGCAACCCTAGCTAGGTGACTAAGTCTCTACATTTTTGCCTGAAATTTAGTTTGCCGGTTAGCCTCATCCTGTATTATTGCATACTTTTTCAAAATCAGGTTACCATCATGTTACACACAAAAGAGGGTCAATTGCACATCCTTAATTTTATTTCTTCATCTATCCTTTGTATTGTCACTTTCAAATCACAATGAAGGACCTTTGCATCCTCTTTGTACTTGAATCATATTGAGCCTAGTGAATCATATTCCTTCCAATGTACGAGTGGAATAGGCATGAGATTGTTAGTTTGCATGTACAAAGTAGGGAACCCTGTTTCCCCACATTACATTTTGGTGAACTTGACACTTATTACATTACATTAATTATGTTTTCCTTTTCATATCTTATTTAGGTGTCTTGCATTGTTCATAATGGAATTCACTAAATCTAATTGGTTTTCTATTTCACATATGATTATATTGCTTCTTAGTTACATTTATCAAAACCTTGTATTGGATAATGGTTTCTTTCACTTCACATTGCTTCTTTCCATTTGTAGTACTCTTGCATATGGAATCATTAGAATTTTAAAGATATTTCCTAGTTGCAAATTATTTCTCAAATCTTTTCTCCATGTTGTATATTATTTCATGATGATTTTAATAGGAAAATGCATAGCATATGCAAACCACATAAATTTTTTTATAGAGAATGATAATTTTGAATTTGACATTGAAAATGATAACAACTGTATCTCTCCTTGAGTGTCTGATGAGAATAAGGCGAGATTCAATACTTGTATCAATGATCTCTGTAATGGAGAGCAAACATTGGAGAGCAATATGACACTTTCTTATTCTCATATAATATTCTAGTGCAAAGAGGGAAAGGTCAAAATATTGGTATATCCATCCCTCTAGATCCTCCTTATTCTTATCTTCACCATCAAAATAAATATATATATAAATATTTCTCTTTAGTATTAGTAACTCAATGGTTTTTTGATTATCTCTTTCATAAAGTGAGAATCTTGACTGAAACTTAAAGAATCTTCCCTTACATTTTTTTGCGTAACAATTTTTTTTTTTTTTTTTCACTCAAAAGAATCTTGACTGAAACTTAAAGAATGACATTGTAATCAGAAACGCAACATAAATTAAATAGCTAACTTAAAATTTGTGCCTAATAATATTGGATTACCATATAATTAGAAATATATTATAATTCAATCATGAATTAATATACAATAGCATATGAATAAGCTCCCTACGGATTATCACAAACTACAGGCATAAAACTGTAGAAGAAAAGTCAGATATTGTATTAGAAAAATTGAAACTTTTACAATTTCTTTTTTCTTAATGACGAAGAGTAGATAGTCATCACAATACTATTTTCATTACTTCTGTTTTATTTAAGTTTACTTCTGTTTTATTTAAGTTTATATTGCTACTTATGATAGCAGCGATTTTATTGAATCTTAATCTAGCAGGGTTTGTAGCAGAAGCATGCATATCCCTTTTTACTCCAATGACATTGTCCATATATGGCCCCTTCTTTATTTACGCAAACATTGTTACATTCAACATCTAAGATGCATGGCCCCTTGAACTTTTTGCTCCATCTTCTGCAAATCGTAACGTCTTTGAAATCCTCTGTCACTTGTAAACATGCAAATATTACAAATCAGTAACTATTTAGAAATTCTGTGAAAATTAACAAATAAAACCCATCTCGGAAACTTAAAAGTATTGATTTAGTAAAAGAATAATGCATTTACCAAAAGCAGAAGCAAAAGATATGGTGAACAAAAGAAACACGAAGCATACATAAAGCCTCTTTGTCATGGCGTCAATCACAAATATTCAAACGTAATGTATTCTATGAGGAACGGATTTATTGATGGTAGGCAATACTTATAGCCAAGGCAAACAATCTTAACGATTGGATTAAGTTTCAATCTGGCAGATGTAACGTAGAGGTAATGTTTCCATTTTCACTGTATAAAGAAAGACACAATTGGCATGTTTCCAATGTGACTGTAACTTTCTATGTTTATTGGTTTCTTTTAAATTTACCTTTTAAAAAGGATATTGTAGTATAATTTAATTTTTTAACATAATTATAATAAATAGTATAAATAATAATAGTAATATAAATATACAATAACTATAATGATAATAGTATTATTAATATCTGGTTATAAGGGTCTATAATGAATGGTTTATATTTAACTTGTTGCCGAAAATACCTCGTACTTATAAATTGATGTGCTAAAGGGGCTCTATAATGAATGTTTTTTCAATCTTACATCATCTAAACTAGCAATCACATATTGGTGTGCAATGTGTATGTCGAAAAGCTCTTAAAGGCCAATTAAGAACTAGCATACCTATATTTTATAAATAAAATTCTTGTATAGGATGCCGAGACATATCAATTTTAAAAAAAAAAATGATAATATTAATAAATATAAATAAATGACAATATTTACTATTTAATATTGTGTTGATCAATTAAAGAGACATTGAAGGATTATTTAAAAGATAGATATACATGTTGAACACTTCTAGATGCTGAGAGGGAGGGTGAATCCAATTATTATTTATTCTATTTACCACTATGTAGAAGTAAAGAACTAAAAAACACAATAGAAATTACACATGAATGCCAAGATTTTACATGGAAAACATAATGAGGGAAAAACAATAGTGAGAACCATCCCACAATATGAAAAATAGGTTACAATGTTTTAAGCTCAAGTCCAAGGAGCTCACTACCCCTAAAGTGGACTTGCAAGATTGAGGCACACAACCTCAAGACAAGACACTGGAAAGACTTGCGGACTCTAAAGAACACTTCTTCACAGCAAGATACATTATAATTAAAATATTGAACAATAGGCAACCACATCCACTAATATGATGACTACAATTAACACTTAAAACATATCTAAAAATTCCTTCATGACTACTCTATTGTACTTGTGTTGTACTTATGAACCTTTGCACAAGTTTACATACATTTCACACAACACACACCATTCACAATATGTCTCCAAAATTATTTCATCTCTTTTAGATTCCATTCACAACCAAAATAATCATTAATTAGGTCACCCTAATCAGATGTAACATGTAGGATCAAAATAATTGGCCCAAAAATAATCTTCATGAAAATATGGAAGGAAAAATGAAACTTGTGAGGCATCACACAATGTCAACATACCTTATAAATTATTCCAAAAAAATGATATAATTTTGCACTCTACTGCATGGACCAAGACATCATAGGTAAACTCTAAATGATAAAACAATTAAGGTATGCCAACTCACCTTACTAAAATTATAATGTAGACTACCAAAAACACTTGCAGATGCTCAACATAGAATCACCTAATATTGAAAAAAATCCAAATTATCAAAACACATCACCAAAATACCCGGAGGCAAAGGAATGCAACACATTTGTGTACACTGTCACTCTATCACTATACAAACTTTAACTCATATCGAGGTAACTCCATCTATAGACCAAATGAGAATATAAAATCTATGCCATGCATTTATATCCGCAAACATCATATTCTAATTGCAATAACTAATGAAACATATGCGCCATAATGCAAACCAAAATATGAAAAAACTCTGACAAATTGTTCACCAGAACAGTAACACTTAGCCAACTCTAACTTTAGACCATTAGGATCATCTCCAAAGCTCCATAGAAGCTATATAATAATTGATATACCAACTGATCTAATTGCAATCAATCTGAAACCATATGCATGACCAAGGAACTAATCCACTATTATTTCTCTACTTTAGATCACATATGGACTAAAGATATCAACAAGTTACATGTTTGAATCAGAAAGTTTGACATCAATAACAACACAAACTCATATAAATGCAACAATACATTAAATAAAATGAATGTAATAAACCATACAAATTAGCAATAAATCCAATAAAATATCATTTTCAAATGAATAATTAATCAATCTTAATCCATTAATGACTATGCTTTAAGCTCTTTCCTTGTCCCTATTCTAACTATATTATATATTATAATGATAATTAATCAATATTAATTCATGATTAAATCATATCAAATAGAAAGGTAAATATTCTATCATTTCATTTATAAAATGGTTGTACTTTCAATTTAAAATTACCTAATTGAATCTAACAATGACTAAAAAAAAAATTCATCCAGCACATTAGTAAATTTTGGAAATTCGAATACTCTAAACCTTAGAGTAGATAAAGTTGATGATGATGGCTATAAGATTTAGTGTTATAGTTTAATTTAATGCTCAATTAGTTTTAAAGTTAATGTTCAATTTGTGTTAAGGTTTTATAAGTATATAAGATTGCAATTTAATTTTGGGTTTAGAGTTAAGATTCAATTTGGTTTATTATTAAGGTTCATTTTTGTCTAGTATTAGGGTTAAGGTTTAATTTGGTTTCAGATTTATGATGGATTAGATTATATTAGTTTTAAAATATGTAATGAGGACATATTAATTAGAAATGAGATCGCTTGATCAACTAACTAGGGTTGCTATTTAATTTAAAAATCATTAAAATGGGGTTCGTATAAGGCTCAATTCAAGGCTTAGGGTAAAAATTCAATTTGATTGAGTGTTAAGCTTAGGGTTCAATTTGGTTTAGGGTTAAGATTAAGGTTCAATTTGGTTTTCAAGGTGATAATTTCTATAGCTTTATTAAGATTCTTCGTGACCTAAAGATTTGGGTTTAATTTGATTTAGGGTTTGGACTCAAATTGGTATAGGTTAAGTTGGAATTTAATTTTGAATAGAATTTGGCTTCACGTAACATTTGGTTTACTGTTGGGATTCAATTTGGTTTAGTGTTAGGGTTAGGGTTCAATTTGGTATAGGATTAAGATTAAAAGTGGCTTTGCGTTAGAGTTTAATTTGATCTTATTAGGATAAGATTTAAGGTTGGGATTAAATTTTGATTTTTTCTAGGGTTTGGGCTTGATTTTGTTTAGTGTTAGAGTATAGTACTGATTTAGTTTAAAATTTGGGTTAAATTTGGTTTAGGGTAATATTTCAATGGACCTCTTGGTCTATTTTTCTTTCTTTTTAATAGATTATAGTGTGATTAAAAACATTAACTCAAAAAAATATCACCCAATTAAATTTGAAATAATTTTTTTATCATTACATGATAGTTTATGAATTAATATTTCTAGAGTTTTCATGATACATTTTTTTAAAGATAGATTGTATTATGTATATGCGAAGATCAAGAAATCCCACCATCACCACATGCTTTACTATTGAAATTTTTTTATTGTTCATGGAAAGATATAGAATTTTTTGTCCACTTTATTTTCTAATCATATTGATTCACTCTCAGATGACTCATTGCAATCAATCTCAAACCATATGCATGACCAAGGAAATAATCCACTATTATTTCTCTACTCTAGATCACATATGGACTAAAGATATCAACAAGTTACATGTCTTGAATCAGAAAGTTTGACATCAATAACAACACAAACTCATATAAATAAAACAATACTTTAAATAAAATGAATGTAATAAAACCTACAAATTAGCAATAAATCTAATAAAATATCATTTTCAAATGAATAATTAATCAATCTTAATCCATTAATGACTATGCTTTAAGCTCTTTCCTTGTCCCTATTGTAACTATATTATATATTATAATGATAATTAATCAATCTTAATTCATGATTAATTCATATCAAATACAAAGCTAAATATTCTATCATTTCATTTATAATATGGTTGTACTTTCAATTTAAAATTACCTAATTGAATCTAACAATGACTCTAAAAATTATTCATGCAACACATTAGTAGATTTTGGAAAGTCAAATTCTTTAAACCTTTGAGTAGATAAACTTGATGATGATGGTTATAAGATTTAGTGTTATAGTTTAATTTAATGCTCAATTAGGTTTAAAGTTAATGTTCAATTTGTGTTAAGGTTTTATAAGTATATAAGAGTGCAATTTATTTTTGGGTTTAGAGTTAAGATTCAATTTGGTTTAGTATTAAGGTTCATTTTTGTCTGGTATTAGGGTTAAGGTTTAATTTGGTTTTAGATTTATGATGGATTAGATTATATTAGTTTTAAAATATGTAATGAGGTCATATTAATTAGAAATGAGACCGCTTGATCAACTAACTAGGGTTGTTATTTAATTTAAAAATCATTAAAATAGGGTTCGTATAAGGTTCAATTCAAGGTTTAGGGTAAGTGTTAAGGTTAGTGTGCAATTTGGTTTAGGGTTAAGATTAGGGTTCAATTTGGTTTTCAAGGTGATAATTTCTATAGCTTTATTAATATTCTCCATGGCCTAAAGATTTGGGTTTAATTTGATTTAGGGTTTGGACTCAATTTGGTATAGGTTAAGTTGGAATTTGATTTTGAATAGAATTTGGCTCCAAGTTCCATTTGGTTTAGTGCTGGGATTCAATTTGGTGTAGTGTTAGGGTTAGGGTTCAATTTGGTATAGGATTAAGGTTAAAAGTGACTTCACGTTAGAGTTTAATTTGATCTTATTAGGATAAGGATTAAGGTTGGGGTTAAAGTTTGACTTTTTTAGGGTTTGGGACTAATTTGGTTTACTGTTAGAGTTTAAGACTGATTTAGTTTAAAATTTGGGTTAAATTTGGTTTAGGGTAATATTTCAATGAACCTCTTGGTCTATTTTTCTTTCTTTTTAATAGATTATAGTGTGATTAAAAACATTAATTCAAAAAAAATCACCCAATTAAATTTGAAATAATTTTTTTATAATTACATGATAGTTTATGAATTAATATTTCTAGAATTTTCATGATCCATGTTTTAATGATAGATTGTATTATGTATATGCGAAGATCAAGAAATCCCACCATCACCACATGCTTTACTATTGAAATTTTTTTATTGTTCATGGAAACATATAGATTTTTTTGTCCACTTTATTTTCTAATCATATTGATTCACTCTCAGATGAATGATAAAATATTATGTATATAAGAGGAAGGAAGAAATATTTTATAGCTTTTTTCAAAATAATAATTTATGAAAATTAATTCTAATATAACCTTAATTTATTTTTAGTAGTAAAATTATAGAAACATAATGAAATTGAGAATTGTACGTAATGGAAAGTAATAGATATTTTAAAATAACAATTTTGTTACTATGTTGATATTTATAAATATGAAAAAATACTATTGATATATCTTAGTTTTATTTAAGTACTTAAATTTTAGAAATATCATGAAATTGAAAGTATAGAAACATCTTTATTCTTATTAATTTTTTATTTATTTATTTGTAGAGTTCAATTAGTTTATGATGAAGGTTTATTTTATTTTAGTGTTAGGGATAGAGGTCAATTTGGTTTAGGTTTAAGGTTTAATTTGTTTAAATTTGTTTTATAATCTTAATTTTTTTTAATTGATTAAATTATAAAAATGTTATGAAATTAATATTTGAATGTAAAGGCAATAAATAGAACTTAAAAAAAATGTTACTATATTGATATTTATAAATATGAAAAAATACTTTGACATAATTTTAATTTATTTATGCAATTAAACTTTAGAAACATTATAAAATTGAAAATATAAAAACATCGTTATTCTTACTCTATTTATAGAACTTCAAAAGGAAATATTTAATAGATTTTTTCAAAATATTAATCTTTATTAATATATTTACTACTATTTTATTACTGATCTGACATGTGTAATAATAATTTACTAGCAATAATCTTTATTACTATATTTACTACTATTTTATTACTATTTTTATTACTATCTTTATTTTTATTACATGGGGTTTATTGTCTTAAACTTATGAAAACATGGGGTTTGATGTTAAAAGGAAATATTATGACCTATGATAAGTGGTAGAAGAATAAGGAGGTTTGGGAGGAAATTTATGATGGTGGGATGGTGCCCTTTTTGGAGAGACTGCATGGTCATTCTGCCATTGTTATGAAAAGATTTGTCAAAGGTTGGAATAAGGGTGTGTTGGCTGCTTTTGGTGCAGAGTTTCAAGTTGACAAAACCCTAGTTTCCATTGTTACTAGTATGGATATGAAAGATAGGAAATTTTATAGTGACAGGAAGTCAGGTGAGGAGGCTATCACTGCCTTTTATGATAAGGAAAAGGAATGATAGAGGGTTACAAAAATGGAAGACAGTGGCTATAATAGGAAACAACTAATTTCCCTCTAGGCTAATGTGGCATAATTCACCATGAGTACATCACCCTGGATGGTAGATATGCTAGCATTTTCTTGCATCATTTTACTATCTTAAATCATTTTAGGCATGGTAGAATTATTTCCATCCCCTTCTACTTGGTTTCATCCTTAGAGAATAATTTATTTAGACATTTTGAAAACTAAGATAACCCTGTGATTCATGAAGGGTTTATCTTGTTGATTATGGAATACTCCCAAGCTCATATTGTGAAACCCTCCCCCAAGGATAAAACCCACATTTCATCCTCTAACCCTGATGTGCAGTTTGTTTTTGACATGGAGATGGATGAAGATGACAATGGTACTGCCATGGATAGGCATGACATCAAGGGTATGGAGGATCCCAATTATAGAGAAAACAAAGAAGGGGAACTTATGGTGACCCCGAGAACTAATAGTAGAAGGAGAACCAATCCTCCAAGGTGGGCAGAAAGTAAGTTCAAATCTAACAGTAGGAAAATGCAGGACTTGGAGCTCCCCACCAAAAAGAAAATAAAATTAACCAAATCTAGTGGGTCCAAAGACCAGGACAACGAGATTAGGTTGGACATCCACATCAATGTGGATAATAAGAAATGGGGGATTACAAATAAGTTAAATGAAGGTGAGGAAAAGGAGAAGGTGTTGCAAAACCTTTTTTTGGAGGTTACTAGAAGTTAGGAGAACTGCAGGAAGTGGGTGGATAAGGAAATTGGATCCCTGAAAGATGGGATTAAGGGAAATATTGAAACTTTCATAGATTCTCCAAGGCCTAGTAAAACTGAGAAGATCACGAGCATGATCTAGAAGATATCTCAAGATGTTGAAACTATGAAGGTCTTCCATGAGCATAGAATTGATAAGATGGAAGAGTATGTGAGTGATATCAAGGAAAGATTAAACAATCTAGTGGAAATAAAGAGGGAAGCGATGAATAAAAGTGTTGATGGTTTAGAGAAAATTAATTCCATGATGGCCAACTATAGAACTGGATCCATTGCTAATGATCCTCCCTTGGGGGAAAAGCAAATAAAGAATGCCTCGAAGGGTGGATAGATTGTTGTGGTTGGAAAGACTAGCTCAGGTCCATGCACTAGAACTAGGAGCTGGAGCTAGGACCAAGGAACCTCTAGATTCATCATCAAGGATTTGGAGAAAATTAACAAGAAGATTATTCAGAAAAATACTCAATTGGTGCACTCTCTTAGTTGAGTGTTTTGCCCTATTTTTTGGCTTTGCTGGTTTTGTTTTTTGTCTTTTAGTCTGTGTGGGGATTTTACCCTATTTCGCTTAGGTTTTTTATCTAGTTGGCTACTGGACTTGTTCTGTAATACTCTGAGTTTTAGGTCCCTGTAAAACCTATTTATCATTATCAAAAACATTGAATCTAACCCTAATTTACCTACGATGATAACCTCATTTAAACCCTAATCTAACATTAAATCTAACCATAATTAATCTCTAACCTTTACTCTCTATAAATCTTAACCATAATTTAACCCTAACTCAAATACTTTTCTTATAACCATAATTTTACCCTAACCCTAATTGAACTCGGGGTCTTACTTTTATTGAACCATAATCTAACACTATACTAACCCTAACCTTACTAATCTAATATTAACCCTAATAATATTCAAAGAATAATATAATTAATCCCTAACTCTAACTTTAATATTTCTCTTAAAACCCTAATTAAACCCTGACCATAATTGAAATTTTTATCTCTAATTTTAATTATAATCTTAATCCTCGTTGAACTAGAGCATTAACTCTATTTTAAATTGAACTAAATCCTAAATTAGTTGAATTATAGCCTTTACAATTCTAACACTAATTAAACCCTAACCATAATTAAACTCCACCAATAACATTAATTAAAGATTAATCCTAATTTAAATCAACCCTAACTTCAACACTTATTAAAAGCTACAACTTAAGTTGAACACTAACCTTAATATTAGCCATAAACCTTATTAAAACCTCACCCTAATTTAACCCTAATCCTAATTCTATCTTTAATTCTATTTTGAACCCTAGTCTAACATTGAATCTAACCCTAAAAAACCCTAATTCTAAACTTGTTTAACCCTAGCCTAACATTAATCCTAACCCCTCAACCCTAACCCTAACCCTAATTTTAGATACAACCCTAACTAAACACTAACCATAACTCTAATTGAACCTCAACTATAATTGAAATATTTTCTCTTAATTGAACCCTAATCTAACATTAATACTATTCATAATTGACTCCTAACCTTAAACTTAAGTATAGTCTAATATTAACCCTAATGGTACTGAAACTTTCTCCATAATATAAACCTAACCCTAATAATAATTTAACCCTAGCCCTAATTTAACCTTAACCTTAACCCTAACACTAACCTTAATTGTAATGACAACCTTTATTCTAATTTCAATCTTAGTTGACCCTGAACCTAAACCCTATTTTAAGCATAATGCTAATTGTAACCTTGATCCCAAAGTTTATTCTATCACATTAACACTAACCCTAACCCAAACCTAATGATGTAAGTCATTAATTAAATTTCCTCTATAAAGTTATTTTCAGGTAGCCATCAAACAACATTCAAAATTGAATTTGAAAAATATGTTTTTTTAGAATACCTAAAATTAAATATAATATCTTTATGCATGTTCCAATCATATTAAATAGTATAATTTTTTAAATTTAAAAAAAAAGGTTAATAATCTATTTTTAATTTTTTAATTTATTAGTTGAATAATATTATGAATAACTACCTAATCTGTACTCAATGATTTTTAATTATCTTTTAAAGAAAAAGTGATTTCCTTAATAAAAGTTGTTAAAACTAGTCATCAAACATAAAATTTTCATTTAAGTTATTTTTCATTTTTTAAATATCTAAAATTAATGATAATGTCTCTATGCATGTTCCTTTGAAGTTCAATAAAATTAGTTTTTTAAGGCAATTTCTATTAATTGAATAGTTATGATGAATAACTAACTAATGTGTACTCAATGGAAGTTTATTTTTTTTTAAAGATAAAGTAGTTTTCTTTAAAGAAATTTATTAAAGACAATCATATAAAATAAAATTCAAATTTTAATTAAATATATGTTATTTAAATTTATTTGAGTGGTCTGAATCAAATCCCTATACAAATTTTTTTTTATCAATAATGGGCCGTAGTTGTATATTTTATTAATTAAAATAAATAATTACAAGTTAATACAGTTGCAGTCGAGTGTGGGCACCGGTAAGAAAGCACGGAATGAAGAAAACCTCTGGTCTTGCCCAAGGATAAATCCTAGAACATCTGTACATATCCCAAAGAGCCAAATGGCCAATGGATGGCTACTCGAGAGATTACATAGTTCATTAGACGCTCTGACATCATTTTTAACCTTGAATTTCTGTGATGAGATTCCTATATCAAAAGTACAATCTTGCCAATTGAGAAGAGTCATTCTGCAGTATCCTTGAAGATAATGCTTTTAAACTTGGTTGCTCTGATCAAGAAGTGGATTCCTAATTATCTATGGATCTTGTGAATCACTGAAAAATAGTCCTCCTATAGCTTGGATATTCATGTTAATCTTGAAAAATAATTAAACTGGAGATATGAATAAAATTGTCAAGCAAGGAAAATAATAAGCCTACCCAAGTTCATAAAGAAAACCTTAGATATAGAGTCGTGTATCACTAATGCTCCCTATTAGGCTAAAACTGGAAAATATTAAGTCAAACTGATAATAAGTATAGAGGTTGATACCTACATCGACATCTTGTTAAAGAGTCTAAAAATATATATTAAATGTGACCAAATGGACCAAGGCCATCATAGCTGTGGACCACTGAAGATGAGTTTAGAAGATCAGAGAGAGAACAACACGGAGATAAAGCCATCTTAGAATATAGGAAGGGAAGTATTTTTTATAAAGAGAACCCGCATAGAAAGGATGGAGAGTAGTATAAATTATAGGTTATCCGACTAATGATGAAAAAAAACTGATCCAAATTAACAGATAAGCCTTAAATTAAGATATAGCTAGGATTGAGCCAACAGAAATAGTTTTGAAAGTGGCAGAGAGTATAAAACTTGTATGTGTCTATACCTATTCTTATGAAATATAGATGTATAATTACATATTAGTATATATATGTATATCTTCATATGTATATCCACATATATGCAAATTTGTATATATTTCTGTAGAGCAGTATATATACACACCTATATCTATGTGTTTATGTGTATGTTAGTATATATACCGATGAAATACAAATCTATACATACATAAATATATGTATACCCATGTATAATATAATTTTGTATATCCCCGAGTTCATAGTTAAAATTATCTGATAAAGAAAAATCATCTAAACAGGGTAGGATTAAGCATATATACGTATATATCTATTATGAATCTAAGTATAGATATATTAACAAAGGAGGCAGCTATATAGTTACAAAGAGCAGCATGGAAATTTCCGAACTTCAAAAAGCAAGAGTCAGCAGCATACTATAGATAATTAAAGTAATTTTGACTCTAAGTAGCAAAATGTCTAGAAGGATATCATCTGCACAAATCTAGCTACAAGTGGCAGACCCTTTCCCTTTGATCCCTGCATGATCAGATGGTGAATTATTCGGCGAGGCTAGAAACTCCAGGTTAGAATTTTCCATTCCTTTTGCCAAATCGATGTTTAGTTCCTCATCCTAAAGGTTTACAACCATATAGTGCATATAGGGGGGTAATTTCACATGAAGCCACCACATGAGGAAATTAATATTCCTCTAAATGATAGGACGCTTGTTTGCAAATTTTGCAAGATTATCTATTGCCCAAATTAGGAATTGAGGAACCTAATGATTATTCTACATTAGTATGTCATAATGTTGGGGCTTAGGGGCCAGAAGATCATTGGTAACATTTACCATTACTCGGTCTAGTTCTCCTAGGATGTTGTGCTTAAAGACCTTTAAGCATAGCTTCCTGATGAACTCCCTATTGGGCTCAAAATGAAACAGTACTACTAAAAACATGTAGGAGATATCAAAGTTCACTTTGGTTCTATCCTCATTGTGAATGAAATATTCCTCTAGGATTTGTAAAATGGCATTAATAACTAGGTCATGAGGAAAATTGACAATGCCTTTCAAACGAGTTGCCTTAATCTCACTAGTTACAACCATTTGTCTCTTTGAGCATTTGAGATTTAGAACCGTGTCCATTTCATCCTGTATTGCACTCTCTCTCAAAATTACATGTTGCAAGTGAGGGGAGGAGACTTTATAAATCCAAAGGGTTGGTTGAGGAGATAGCAAATCAACATGCGAGTAATGGATATGAAGTTTGAGCCGAAATGATTCTCCTTCATTATGAAATTTTAGATTGAGGTACTTGACATCCGAGCCAAAGTAACAACTCACACAGAAATAATTGCCATTTCCTTCTCATAATTACCATAATCCGACGCCACACATGCCTAGTGTATAATTAAGATCTTGCATGAATGACATGTGTGAAGGAATATTTGAAGCATTGGAGCTAGAGATAGTAATAATATTGGGACAGGTGCCACGGGGTTTCAAAAATTCAAGATAATTACAAGACATGGTGGCAAAATGAGGTCGTCAGAGTTAAACAAGAAAGGAAGAGAATTCAAGGTAATGGGTGTGAAAGGGAAGAACACGGGAGGAAGGAGAGTCAGGTAATGAAGTGACAAGGGGAAGGTAAGAGTTTAGGAAGCTAAACATATGTAAGAATGTACCTAATAATAATGGAGAAAGATCGGAAGTTAATAAGACATTAAATGTGTGTGTATATTTCTATACATTTTTAGCTCTAAATTAACTAGTAGGTGAATAAGGCTGCGTTCTTAACTTATAGAAATAAGGGTATGTAATAGAGATAATATAATGTATAAATATATAGGTATAAATACGAATATCCATATCTATTTATATGCGTATGTGTGAATATGTATATATATATATATATTGACATATTTATATAAATGCATATATGTATACTTATATATATATATATATATATATATATATATATATATATATATATATATATATATATATATATATATATATATATATATATATATATATATATATATATATATATATATATATATATATATATATATATATATGTATGTGTATATTTTTGTAAATATAAATTTTTATCTTTATATTAATAGATGAATGAATTTATTTATCCAGAGATAAGAGGGTTTATAAATGGCTATGAATATATATTTGAGTATCTTTGTATATACTAATATAGATTGTATTTTTTTAGTTGGAAAAGTAAATTAATATATATAGTAATCTAAGTAGTAGATATGAATATTTATATGTATATTACATCTGGTTGTGAATTTTTGAGTATCTGTGTATACATGCATGTTTATGTATATAGAAAAATAGTTCTATCTATATCTATGTCTATGAATATATATATATAGATATAGATATTATTGTTATAAGTGTTAATGTCTAACTGAATATGTGTATGCTTATTTAATGTGAATGCATGTATTAAAATTGTATATATTTAAATATGTATGGCTCTATATATGTATATGTGTTAATAAATAAATAAATAAATATATATATATATGTGTGTGTGTGTGTGTGTGTGTGTGTGTGTATCAGTATATATATATATATATATATATATATATATATATATATATATATATATATATATATATATATATATATATATATATATATATATATATATATATATATATATATATATATATATATATATATATATATATATATATATATATACATTTAAGTTTATATGTATTTAGTAGAAAGGTAGAATGATGACAATGTGTATCCGATTTATGAGATTTTGTTATAAGTATATATGAGTATATACGTGTATATATATAGGAGTTCTTATATATATGTAAAAATATATATAGTATATGTGTGATATATATACATATAAGATATCTATATTCCTATCCATAAATATGCACGTAAATATACATATATATTCAAGATATAGTTTTAAGCTCTAGATTATATTGAGAGTAGTTTTATGTAAATTCTTAAAGGATGAAGGACAAAAGGTTTGAATGTGAATGGAGAACTAATCAAGTCCGGTCTCTAACCTATGCCCTGATTCATGAATTCCCTACCATCAACTCCTTCATTGGCTAGTTCATCTGCTCTTTTATTACCTTCTCTATAAATGTGATTGATGAGGGCAGAGTTAAAGTATGGAAGTAAATCCATGGCCTGATTAATTAAAATATTTATTCTCTAATTGAAGGAATTTCCTAATCTAAGAGAGTTTATGATGATCGCAGAGTCTCCTTCGATTTCCAGATTTTGGATTCCTAGCTTGTGGTAGAGCAACTAACCTTCTACTACTTCATTAGCTTTTGTTACATTATTAGTGACTATCCCTAAAGGTTTTCCGAGTGGAACAACCTCTTTCCCATCCTAGTAGTGGATAATAGAACCTACACCTGCTGTGCCATGGTTGCCCCAGGAAGATGCATCAAAGTTGAGTTTGAACCATTCGAGAGGCGGAGGAGCCCAAACACACTGCTTTCTAACCATCGGATTGTGATTTTCCCCTAAACTGACATACAGGGGAAGAATTATCCCCTCCCAATGTTTCCTTATGGCTTCGTCCCTAAGAGTAAATTTGGAGTTCTTCAAAGGGCATTTCCTAATATAGTTGTTGGCAATCTCTGTAATCGATGCTTCGATTTTAACAAGGAGGGATGCAGAGTTGAGGGATTTATCCTTAAAAATTCTTTTGTTCCTTTCTTTCCAGACTTCCCAGAGGAGGATCGAAGGAGAAATAATCCAGACATGCCTGTAGTGGCCGAAATTTTGGGAGACAGGTCAACTCTGTAGGAAGGAAAGAAGGTCCTGTTGGTAGGCCACACTTAATTTTATTTTATTAAAAATCCAATGCCAACAAGAAGCGATAAATTCATAGGTAAGTAATAGGTGGTCTAAATTCTCCTCCCTCTTGCAACATAATGGACATCTAGAGGGGCCAGCATAACCCAATTTCTAGAACTGATCCATTGTGAGGATTCTTTTTTGCAGAGAAGCCCAGAGAAAGGTCCCAACTTTTGGAGAATAGGATATATGCCAATAGAGGGACAAGGGAAGGTTGGAGATCATTCTGGTTTCTAACTTATGTGCGATCCTATAGCCCCATTTAATGTTGTATTCTCCATTAGGGGAACCTAACCAAATTAAGTTATCTTGGCTTAAGTTGAAAGAGAGCTTCTTGTACTGGAGAATAGAAAGAAGGTGAGAGAAAAATTTTTTATTAGAAGAAGATATGATTAAAGGCTTCCAACTCTAGTGTAGAGAAGGGTCCGAGTTGGAAAAAGTGACATAGTCTCTAACAAACTTACCTAAAGAATTTTCCAATTCTTGTTCTAGGGAATAGTCATGGATTATACTAGTAATAGGGGATACCCACCCCAGGAGTCCTCCCAAAACAATGTTTTGTCCCCTAGCCCAATATTTCAGGATAGTTGGTTGGAGAGGACTCCCATGCAATTGGAAATAAAGTTTCAAATTCTAGAACCTTTGGGAAAGGAACGAATTCTGAAGATGTTGGATGGGTCTGAATTGCCTAGGTACTTGTTCCTAATTATTTTGACCCATTTCAATTGTGTCTCTTTATATATTCTCTATACTAATTTGGCTCCAAGTACCCTATTTTGACTTTCTAGGTTTCTAAAGTCTAATCCTCCATTAGATTTGGGTAAACACGGGTTATCCCATGCAATTAATGCCAAATTTTTCTTATCTTCCAAACCATGCCATAGGAAGGTCCTCAAGATCCTAGTAAGAGTGTCCCTAATACCTTGTGAGAGTTGAAGGAAGGACATGTAGTATTGTGGGATTGCTGAGAGGAAAAAATGAATCAAACAATTCTTCCTGCTAGTGATATCCATTTACCTTTCCATGATTGCAGTCTTGAATCTAGTTTGGACAACACATCATCCCAGAGTTTGTTTTCTCTAACCCCTTGGTCCAATGGGAATCCTAAATAAATACATCAAAGGGTTCCTGAATGGAAACCTAGAAGATTGAGAATATCCTTTTCTCGTTTCTCATTAGTGTTGACGAAAAAAACCTTGGTTTTGTCTCTGTTCACCTCCTAACCAAAGGCTTTTGCGTACCAATATAGAATTAGTTTGAAGCTTCTGGCTTCACTAAGGGAACTATTACCTAGAAATAATGTATCATCCACAAATTATTGATGAGTAACTAGATCGACATTGCTAGTGACTCTAATCCCTTCTATGTTGCTTACCTCTTGAGACTTATGGATTGTCCTACATAGGGCTTCTACCATAATAATATAGAGGAAGGGGGATATAGGATCCCCTTGCCTTAATCCCTAGGAACATGTGAAGAAGCCATGGGGGCAACCGTTTACCAAAATTGAGAAATGAGCAATTGAGATGCATTCGAATATCAGGTTGACCCACCTTTTATTAAAACCAAAGGCTGCCATGCACTTTCATAAGAACCTCCAGTCCACTTTATCATAAGCTTTCTTAATATCTAACTTATTGAGCATCGAAGGACTGGAGTTGATTTGAGAGGAGTGGAGTACCTCGTGAGTGAGGATAACCCTATCCAGAATAGATCTGCCAAGAATAAAACCAGATTGTTCTTTTGAGATGATAATTGGGAGGATTATTTTCAGTCTATTAGCTAATGCTTTTGTAAGGATTTTATAGAGTGTATTACATAGGGTGATAGGTCTAAATTGTTCCAGGCTTGCTGCCGAAGCTTTTTTTGGAATGAGAGCAATGAAGGTATTACTAATCTCTCGAAGGAACCTACATGATTTTTTGGTGCCCTCTAGAGAATCCACTAGCTCCATTCCTAAGAAATGCTAGCATGAATGAAAAAAGGCAGTTGGAAAGCCATTTGACCTGGGTGCTTTTTCCAGGTGCAGTTCTTTAACTGTGCTCTCAATTTCATCTATTGTGAAGCATCTATTTAAAGACATATTACACTCTTGAGTGATTAATTTAGGTATGTTCTGTAAAAGACTTTCGTGGGTTACAAGGTTGGAGGATTCCGAGTTAAGTAGGAGTTGAAAGAAGTTAACAGTTAATTTGGGTATACCTTTTGAATCTTCTATCAAGCGACCATTATCATCAGTGATATTGGTTATTTTATTTGTGTTTCTTCTAGCTTTAGTGCTAGCATAAAAAAAATTGTGTATTCCTATCTCCCTCAGCGAGCCAGGTTTCTCTTGATTTTTGTTTCCAAAAGATTTCCTCTTTTGACATAATTTCTTCATATTTTTTTAGAACTAGTTTTTCTTGCATATATCGGTCTTGATCCATTCCAAGTTTAATCATAGTTTCGTTTACTTTTTTTTATCTTGAGTTCAATTTGGGTTTTAGTATCAAAGATATTGCTAAATGTTTCACGATTCCATGTTAGGAGAGATTGTTTGATTGTTTTTAACTTAGCTACAAAACAAAATAGCTTAGATCCAGAAACCTTAAATAATGACCACCATTTTTCTACCATGTAAATGAAGTTTTCTTCCTTCAGCCACATGAGATCAAATTTGAATGGGTAGTTCAACAACTAAAGGTCTTCGGCTATGGTTAGTTGGATCAGAAAGTGATCAAAACCTGAGATAGGTAGTATGGAAGCCTTGAATAGGTTGTTGTTAAGTGTGCCTAAGTTGTCCTTAATAAGAAACCTATCTAATCTCTCTACTATTATACTGAAACCAGATCTTTTATTGGTCCACGTAAAGACTCCATTGTCTATAAGAATATCCATGAGGTTGTTCTGGAAGGTCCAGTTTCTAAAATCTACTAAAGAATGAGGTTCTCTAAAGCAACCACCTGATTTCTCAGCAAGATTACAGTTGGTGTTAAAATCTCCACCTATGATACAATTTTTGTTCTTATATTTATTCATGAAAGAGGAAAGTTCCTCCCAGATTATTCGCTTTAAATCATTCGAAGTGGGCCGTAAACATTGATCAGAATAAAATTTAAGTTATTGCTAACACATTTAACTTTTGAACCCATCCAGAATCCATTAGTCTCTAAAGCTACTAATGAGATATGTCTGGGGTCCCATATAATACCTAGACCTCCAGATGCCCCTACCATAGGAATTCCTGACCAATTCAAGCTTCCTAAACGTTTACCAAAATTTCTCCTCCATCACTATCTAGCTTTGTTTCCTGAATAATGGTTATTTCACCTTTAACCTTGAAGATGCAGTGCTTGAGGATGTGCTGCTTGTTAGGGTCATTAATGCCCCTAACATTCCAAGTAATTAACTTCATGGCGACGTGGGATGGAACTTCACCCTCCCTACATTGAAGATGCTTGTTAACTTAGATTGGTCCAGAACCTTCCCATCCATGAGTCTTAGCTCTGAATTTGATCTTCTTCCTATTCTCTTCTGATAAGATCCACAATCCGACTTATTCCTACCTACAAAATTAAGAGCTAGACCCAACGGGCCTACCTCTAAAGGGGTTTCAATACAAATATCAGGGGAGGCTTCTCCAAGAATCTCAAACTTAGTCAAATATAGTAGTGATGGTAGAGGCATAGAAGTGTTGATTACTGAATCCATTTGGGCCTCCCTGAGGTTGAAATCCTTTGGGCCTTCTGAATCTGAAATGTGGTCTTTGTCTTTGAGTTCATATTTGTAAGACAGGCTATGTTCCACTATCTCTATTTGTTCTCCTATATCTGCCTTCAAGGCATTGGTGAATTCAAGTAAGTTGTTAAGGGCTTCTTTGCTAAGGGAGAGAGATTGTTTGTCCAAATTGTTGTTAACTTGGACTATGTTGGGAAGATATTTCTTGTCAGGAAGAGGATGGCTTGATTTCCTATTGTCCATGGGGGAGTGAACTGGGTCTACATATGGATCCCTAAGAGGGGAAATATAATCTCCTTTGCTAATTGAAGTATATTGCAAAGTTTTTTCCTTCTTGGATTCCATTGCTGAGGAGTGAGAGGGTGGGGCAAAGGAAGGTGAATCAACCCTTATTTTGTTAGAGGGAGACGGGCCGACTGAGGGTGTGGTTGGGAGAGGTTTGGGGTGAGACTCAGGGGATGAGATTGGTTGCCTGATGTGAATGATTTGGTTGTTATGAATGGAGCTATGATTGATTACTGTGTCTATAATTGCATTGATCTTATGTCAGATAGCCATATTGAAAGATTTAATAATTCCTTTATAGATTGAAGGGATGATCTCCCATTTCCCTGTTGAGGTAATTAATTCAAAAGGGCTTAATTTAGGGCCAGTAGTTTTGAGATCGATAAGTAACTTAATGTCTTTTTCAATTTTTTAAAATCCCATATAGGTACAATAGCCAAGTATTTCCCTAACCCTATGGCAAGTGATTCTATTATTTCTGAGACATGAAATTCGACGGGAAGGGGGCCGATATTGACCTAATGTAGGTTGCTATTGAATATAAAGGTTTTAGGGTTAAAGTTGCGAACCTAGTCAATGCAGTGAAAAATACAACCATGAAGCAATTTCTCCTTACTTCTGAGCATACCCTACTTAACACCAGAGTCAATGCATTTAATTATAATGCACTAAGAGCCTAGGTTGAAGGTGCTTACTATGTTATGAAATTTCATCTCCCATCAACCTTTAACATCTTCGAAGGAATAATGAGAGCCTCACCACTTAGCAATGAAGCTATTACTTTGGGGAAAGATGATGTTTTGCTGGAGAATCTCTAAATCTAGCCTTATCTCAGGTTTTCATCCTTTAGGGTTTGATGGAATCGACCACGACCGATCTTCCTACTTCACAAAATGAGGAGTTACTTTCCTGTATCTATTTACCTTGAGGGAATCCGCTGTGGTATGCCAATAAAAGCCCCATGTTGCAGGGTTCACCTTGAGCCATCTTTGATTTAAAACCTTCCTGTATTCTCTGACTTGACCCATTGATCTATTGAAGTGGCCTACAGGATGAGGGAAGGAAGGGGGAAAGAAGGCGTATTTAGTGCCTCCAAGCAACAGACTAGTCGAAGATGTAGAGTAAGTCATCACGCCAAGGGGAATTGAATTAGGGCCTAAAAGGATGTGATGGGCATTCCTCCGATGTCTGGTCTTTCTCCTTTCCACCACTTGCCAAACCCCTTCCTCTTCACTCTTAGTTGGCTTACACTTGGAGGGGGAAAAGACCGTAAGATGCATGGTTGAAGATTTTCATAAAACATTAACATTCGTTGATCAGCGAGAACTTGCAGAGCTTTTTTTTTTTAGAATAACTGAATTTTATATTAATGGTTTGAACCAAGGATGTAAGCACTACAGGCAAGAAGCCCCACTATTTCTCCAATGTTCTCCCCAAGGTAAGGGTACTCCATTTTTAACACAGTAGAGATGAACCCGTGGGGGTTTGAACCTAGGTTGTAGGCACTACAGGCAAGAAGCCCCACCATTTCACCAAAGGGTCATCCCCAAATCCCGATACAATTTTATTAACTGCATTTTCAATAATAATAATAATTATTTAAATTTATATATTTGTAAAAAATCAATTTATTAATAT
Source organism: Cryptomeria japonica (assembly GCF_030272615.1). NCBI lineage: Eukaryota > Viridiplantae > Streptophyta > Pinopsida > Cupressales > Cupressaceae > Cryptomeria > Cryptomeria japonica. The sequence goes on from NC_081411.1 coordinate 252,930,127, forward strand.
TTTTTTAATTTAAAATAGATATTTACTATTTAAATATGCATAAATTAAAAAAAAAAAACCTATTAAATCCATCATTTTTCTCGCATAACACAATTGTTTTTATCCAATCATATTGTAGATAGATAATTTCTAGTTTAAAATTATATAAATTAACTTTATAAGAATCAAGTTTATTCTAAAATAAAAAATAATAATTACTTTTGATTGGTGCAAAAGAACAATTAATTAGGTTTAAGTGAATGTAATTTAATAATAAAATAAGAATTTTTTGAATTAAATATTTACATTAATTAAGCAATTGAAAAATAGAAAAATGAAAAATATAATTTTATTTCTCACCACCACAACAATACAAAATCTTAATCCTTATTTTAGAAATAAAAGATTTAATGGATAAAAAATAATTCAAATTTCTACCACCTACTAGAATAGTTATCATTAGACAAGGAGATGATTATTTATATGATCATTGAGAACACACAGAAAAATAGAGTGGAGACTCACCGTTTGTTACTAAGTCATTGGCAGTAGGGATACTCCCAATTGGAAACTGAGGGATTGGATTGAAATTGCTAAATTTATTTTACCAAAAATTGGTGAGTACACAATTACACACATATATAGAAGTGCAAAGAAGATTTACTTTCCAAGATAGGGGTGACTCAACAAAAGGAAACAATTATGGGGAACTACATGACTGACTGGCCGAATCTTCAAAAAAATCTGCAAAGAGAATTGTGAGGCACGCTCTACAGAGGAATAGACTGTTTAAACTGAAGGTTATCACATCATAGATCAAGGCTTACATTCATTATAATCTCGCATAATCCTATTGTTGTTATGTAATATGGCATAGTCCCAATAGCTATGTATTATGTTTTTTTAAGTAATATAGGGAGCTACTTCTATATTTTTACATATAAATAAATAAATAAAATTAAAAAGTTATTATTTATTTGATTGAATAAAAAATTTATTATTGGAGTAAAAGTGTGTTTCTATTAATTTGTAAAAGAATATTTAAGATAATCTTATTTTTGAAATTTTCAAAATTTATAAAAACTAAAAATCATTTATATTTTATCAAGTAAAATAATTTAAATTAAATTTTGAAATCTAACACTTAAAACTTTCTATATTTAAAAATATTTAGTTTTTAATTCTTATTTCACAAATAATGAGTTTAAAATAAAAATAAACATAATAAACATTTTATTTACAAATAAGTTTGGAGTCAAATTATATGAAGTCTGGCATTCTATTCTTTTGCAAAATAATGAAAAAATATTATTTTAGAATTCATTTGAATAATTATAGATTAATTAGCCGATAGACTATATCTGTTAAGAAAGCCACCAAAACGTCATGTCTGAGGCCGGTTTCCGGTGGTCGGAAAAATTATCAATTAAAAAGCTATCGCGTCATAATCCTGCATTTATTATTGTGCATAAAGTTCAACTCCCTTTGGAAATCCCATCAAAAAATCTGCAGATTAAATTTATCTCGTGGCATTTTATTTTTTTACGGTCCAAGAAGCATATAATCTAATAATAGCATTTGTCTTATCCCATTAATCTATTCCCGGCATACATTTAATTAATTAATTTTTCTTTTAATTCATGCAAATGTTTTTATGGCCATTAAAAAGCCCAAGAGAAAAAATGCACACAAAGAGATGAAAAAATATATATGACACACTTTGTGATTGTCTTTTTAAAAAATAAAAATAAAAATAAAATATATATTAAAAAAAATAGAAGTTCATAGTTATAGAAAATAGAACAAAAGGTGAGGATACAATTATGTAATTTAATAATATAAAAAATATAATTATAATAAAATAAGAATAATATAATAATAAATAATTTTTATTAATAAGAATATAATAATAATAGGTCTAATAATAATAATTAGTAATATTAATTTTCCTTGATAATAATTTGAATTATTATTTATAAAAAAATTAAATAATAATACAATTCAAATATTGCAAAGATGAATATAAGATAATTGTATTAATTTTTTTTTTTTTTTTTTTAATATCTTTAAAATTTAATATATTTGTGTATTGTTTATTATTGTGAGCAATGTTTTTGGATTAACTAATTTTTTTTAATTAGCATTATATTTTTAATATTCACCAAAAATTTTATGTATTGATTTTTATTTTTAATTTGCCTATTATTTCACAAGGCTTTGTTCTGAAATGCATTACCATGCTTCAAAAGAAGACATAACACTTGAGACTTGTATTGATATGTTAAGAAGAATACTTGCAACCCAACAAACAGATCATCCAACTCTTGCAACATATCATACATTAATGACAAAGATTGTGGCAAAGTGTGATACGAGTACAATAAACATGTCGTATGCTTCAAAAATTGCCACTTATTTGTAATCGACCTTTCACATCTCTAAATGTTGGACACAAAGTGTTCCACAAAATAACAAGAACCATAGATGAGAGCCAAATCCAATCTAAATATTTACACATCTACATTGAACAACCTCGAGAGCTTGAGACAATGCCACTACTAGAATCTGTAAGATCATTCACCTATTTTTCAAGTTGAAAACAATACAAATGGAAAGAGAGAAAGGTAAAATCCATTGTCAATGTATACCCAAAGTTCTATAGCATCCCAAAGGAGGACTTTGATCAATTCGAGATATTTTATTGGAGTGAGAGACTCTTATAGAAACATTTCCGTCATATAGAAACTGACATAGGACTAATTAAAGATTCAATAATTACAAATTGGAAGCAAATTAATGCAACCATATATGATGTATGCCACATCAATCACACCACCGAAGAGGAAGCAATCCCAAAGGAAGAAGAAGAGAGTGATAATGCCATGAACATGCAAGACATAATAGAGCTGAATGAATGATAGACATTTTCACAAATGGGGCCACCAAGCAATGTTAGCCTTGATGAGTTTCAGATGCTTGGAAGGTGCGAGTTTGATAACAACATATGGGATCAAATTGCAATACCCCAAAATTTACATGAAATTGCAACACAGTTCATAAATATGAAAAAAATATGTAGTCATGATGGAAACATGATATCTAACTTGGACATTCCAAGCTATACATTATCAGTAATGCAAAAAATAGCACTCATGATAATTAAAAACTATAGTAAGCATCCTTCTACTCAACCAGGATAGATGATTATTCAAGGAACAATGTGTACAAGTAAATCCTATTTAATCGTCTACATAAGAAATGCACTAAAAAGTAAGACACCGCAACAAAAAGTCAACCACTCACACTATCTCTCATAGGATTTGTCACATTGAAGATACATGCATTGACTATACATTCAAATATTAAAATTCCTATTAAAGAAATGCAACCACTGCAAGGAAAAGTATTGACAACATCCCAGGGAGAGTTGAAAGACATAAGATACATCCTCATTGAGGAAATGAGTTTCATTGGGACAAAGATGCTACTAAAAATAGATAGTACACTACGTGAGAAATTTCTCCATAGGCAACATCTATGATTCAATGGTGTCTCCATAATATTGGTTGGTGACCTCGCACAGCTATCACCAGTGATGGATAATCCTATCTACATATCACACTCAAGTGACAAAACATTGTGGGGCCAATTAGTCATCACATTACAAATAATGTTTTAGAAACAAGGTGAATCTACAACACAAGCACAATTTTGGTAGATGTTGTAGAACATGCGTAATGCATAACCAAAGAAAGAAGATTGGAATCTCTTGATGACACAGAAAAACAAACAACTTACCCCAAGTGAAAAGGAACAATTTGACAACTTGATACACCCATTTTCTACTAATGATTTGGTCAAGGTACACAACTAGAGAATGCTAATATTGTTGAACCATCAAGTTGCATTAAGCATTACGGCAAGCACTAGGAGCACAATAAAAAAATGAAACAAGTGATGAACAACTTGAGAAATATGTACTACTTTGTAGAGGTCAACATGTCATGCTCACAACCAAAATATGGAAACAAGAAAGCCTTGTAAATGGAGCTCTTGGAGAAGTAATTGAAATCACTTCTAACCTTAGTTTTGAACCCCTTGATATCCCAATGTATCTTGTAGTAAGGATAAAAAATTATAGTGGGCCACGATGAAATAAATATGACCCAAAAAGTATACCAATAGTTCTTGTATCTCTAGGTAGTCATAGACAAATACCCCTCACAATGCCATGAGCTATAACCATACACAAATCCCAATGCATAACACAACAAAAATCAATGATTGATATAGGCAAAGTGAAGAGGCAGGGGCTAACATTAACAATCATATCTAGGGTCAGGTCATTAAATGACCTACTCATTCAACCAACATTCTCTTTTGAGAGGTACTCCAAAATGCAAAATAATCCATACAATTATAAGGAAGAAAAACGAAGCTCCACTACACCAACTCTCTATTTGAGAAACCAAAGAATACAACTCTCAACTATATCTCCTTTAAATTTATCCTAACTATTTATGACACATCAATTCCACTTTTACAAATTCTTTTTTTACACAAATCTAGTCCATGTAATTGCCAAAATCAACTATAAGGAGATGACCTCAAACCACTATAATCAAAATCTTAAGGTAATTATGCTCATACATTGTCAAGCACATTTATTATATTAATAATACTCCTTTCTCCCTCACATCTCTCCCAATTATTCTTCTAACATTAATACCATAGCTACAAACTTCTCTTTTGCGGGAACCTATTCCAGTCCATGAAAAAATAAAATACAGGGAAGCAATATCAAAACTCAAGCATACATATCAATTAATGACCTCAACTACACTCCACTCAGCAATATGAAGGAAACATATTGCTTTTGTTCTTTGAATATTAAAGATAAATGACATATATCATAAAAAAAATGTCATCAAACACCAATAGAAGTATTATACATAGCCAATGTAATGGGTTAATTCTTTCAGTGTCTCATAGAGAAGCTTTGTGCTATAAGAACAATGTTTTGCAATATTCTTCTTGAATTATATCGCATCCAATAACAAAATATATCTTGATAACCACTAACCTCTCAACTCAATTTCCCTCCATTATATGATAAAATAATGTTGTGAAACCATTTATCATAACATACCTATTAATTTTCTTATAGTTTTTACCCCTCCCCTTCAATATATTACCATACTATATCTTGCTATCGACATAACAATTGTACCTCACTGAGGTGCATGTGTGAGTTTATTTAAAACATTAATTTTCTGAATGTAAGTGATTGGTAATATAATTCAACTCCAGTGCCTACATGTTTAGATACCCTAAATAAACCTAAATAAATATTGAAAGAACTAAATACAAATTGCTTTACATATTCAAATGAATGAGGGAAGGTGTGTTGGAAAGGGTATAATGAAAAATTGAGAAAGAACATAAATTTTAAATCATGAGGATTCCCAAGAAAATTTGCAGGTGAAAGAGAAAAATAGAGGAGAAAAAGAGTGCATAAAAGACACTAAAACATGCAATGCAGGAAGTAAATTACATATTTGACAAAAATAGAGAAGAAAAGTAAATTAAAAATTTAGTAAAATAGAGACAGAAATAAATTCCTTAATGTTAATAATTAGGATTGATTTAAAAGCTTTAAGAGTGGTCCTGGAGACTTTTTGAGTTTCTTTAGTGTTGTCAAAATTTTATTACAAAATTATATAGAGAAATAATCAGATACGATAAACAAAAAATAAAAAATTATATAGCCTTACCTCAAATCAACCTGAGATTCCTTTAATGTTGTCAAAACTTTATTACAAATTTAATTAAGATCTGGATTGTACAGAAAAAACAAATAGACAAAACAAAACAAAATATCCCATTAATAAAAAATATAAAAATACTATATAAATTTATTTTCTTCAAAATATATTGCAAATGCAAATAGACATACAACTATTGATATTATTTATTGAATACTCATATTTTGTGAAGGATATTTCATCCAATTGAAGATGAAAACTTTATCTCATTGGAAACTTTATCTAAAAAATAAAAATTAAAAAGAAGGTAAAACATTTAAATTTAATAATAATAAAAACAATAATTAACTAGAAAATGTTTCTTTTGTTTGATAATTAACATTAAAAATAAATTATTAAAATCATAAATTAGAAATAACTCAAAACCAATTTTTATTTTATTTAGTAGAACTAGAAACAAATAAAATCCAATATGATATTAAATATTCTAAGTGGGTTTAACCTTGGAGGGACCTCTGTGGTAAAGTGCACTTGAGTTGGAATAGTATGGGATGGGTGACCTCTCGGAAAGGCCCAATGCTTCACCCTTGTGAGCATCCACCTAGATGCAATGAGTGTTAAGTGGACAATTCATTCTCATGAGAGATGGGTTCTTATGAGCCACTAGTCATGAAACATGGGTCAATGAGTTTGACTCAAAGACTACATAGTTGAAACCTGATAGCAATATAATATTTATAATAAGATAATAAAAAATATAAAATTATAATGATATCTAAAATAATATTAATTCTTTGAAAGAATTTTAAATAACAAAAATTAAAAAAGACTTGTTAAGAATAAATTCAATATTCATGTGAGCAAACCAAAAAATTAATTAAAAATACATTTAACTATTAAATATTTATCTTAATTGAATTCTATTTTTAATTGTAAAAGGCTAAATTCATAGATGTAGATCATACAAATTTCACCTTGACAATAAGTCTTACATCATCTAAACTATCAATCACACATTAGTGTGCAATGGGTATGTCGAATTGTTCTTAAAGGTCAATTAAGAAATATTTGGTCTATTTTTTACATTAATATGTATTGTACATGAGGTCAATTGGGACCATTTAGAAAATGATTTTTTAGTCCAATGGGTGTCTAAATTGAGAAGTGAGATCTACAAATCAAGTGTGCATCCACTTGTATGGATCCAAACAAAACCTCTAAATTAGGAAGACAATCATGCTCCTGTTGGCATTGGGTTGTCATTGATGTCAACCGGTATGGGATGACTACCGGTATGAAATGAAAAGGTTAAGTGCAACACTATCAAGGAGGAGTATAGGATAGGTTGAGATATCTTTGATATCACTTTGTGTTGCAAGACACCAGTAAGGTAAGACATAGAATCCCACTCAGAGGAATGCTCACTGAGGTGACTGATACACAAGTTAGTGCCTAACTTGTGTGGATGTGATGAGCAGGTTACTGGTGCTGTGTATCATCAGTAAGGAAAGGATGTCAACGGGTAAGTGGTATGTTGACATGGAGTAGTCAGATCAACCAAGTGAGTGATTGTGAACTGACAAGATGATGACCAGTGCACAAGTAGTATGGGTAAGGTGCTTGAGCGGTTGTTTTATTATGAAGAGGCGGAATGCTATCAAAATCACATCAACACAAGAGGAGAAGGATGAGAAGGTCATCAACATATTGTGAGCTTGCAGAAAAATAGGGCTCCCACCGGATGAAGATGCAGTCATCATGTTAAGAAATCACTGATAGTGAATGTACCCACACCGGATAACATGTGCCTGCTTAAATATGTGCTGCACAAATAGGAAGCCACTTGAGTGCACTGTAGGATGTAGATTACAAAGATTCACTCTCACCGTTAAGTGAAACTTATCTCTTAGTATGCATAGTGTGCATCATAGTTCCATGAGATAAGGTAGATAAGGAAAAGGCAGGTGTTTAAAGGCTCACACCGGATCTACTGGTGAATCAATAGAATGTGTCAAGTGCATGAAATCAAAGATCCACTGGACTAATTGAGAAGGCATGTTGAGATGTTGGTATAGATGAAGAGTGATGAGTTTGTCACTTTGACAAACTAATTGAGATATGGTTAGAGCTAATCAAGGAGAAGGCAAAGTTCAACAGATGCAGTCAGAGGAGAATGGCCTCACTGAAGATGAAGTTTGCTGAAGGTTGATGACATGGTGTCATCAAGAGCGTATTACTGGTATGAAAGTTCACCAGTAATATGGATAAGGTGTAGTTGCAGAAGACTCCCTATCTGATGAAGTTGTGCATAAGGCAGGTTAGCAAGTGTGTTGACTGATTGAGCACTCCACTGGAAGAGAAGTAGAGTGCAAGGCTGATGATAGACCTATTTGAGGGTTTAACCAACAGTGTTAGTAAACTGGTAGAATAGAAGAACTGATTGAGTGTTTGGTCGGTGATTCCAGAATCGACACACTGATCCAAGCTAGCAGATGGTTGACTTGGATGCCACAAGGAGATGAAGTGGAAAACATGGAGAGGTTGGTGGAGTGTTGTGTAGAGATAGATGTCTCTACTGGTGTACATTGAATATGGATCTCGTCATTTGTGGATCGGATCAGAAGAGTGCGGCTTGAGGAAGAATGAGAATCAAAGACAAATTAGGGAGTGGTTGGCACTTGGATCAAAGCAAGAAAACTAGTCTGTGAGAAGACCTCAAGAAGGAAACAAAAAAGCTATTAATGGTTGTTTGACTGATGTAGGTCAAGATGAATGGTCATGTTTTCTATATTTGGGAAACATATATTGAAAGACGCGACAATGATAGAGATGAACAGTTGATTGTCCAGGAGATCATATTAGACAATATTTGATTGGATTTGGTTTGCCTCAAGGCAAGTGAGGAAACCTTAATCACCCAAAGTTTGAATTGGTTTTTGGTGGGAAACCTAGGTTATAAATATGCAAGCCAAAATCAGAAACAGTTGCTGCTGATGAGAGTATGGTGCCAATGGATGAGAGAATAGAGTTGCTGAAAAGAAGAAGATAGTGCTACTACGAAGTGATTAAGTGTTACTTTTGCATGTGAGAGCAGAGCAGTGTGAGGGAGAACGAGGTTGAAGTGTGCAACCAATATCATTGCAGAACTGGTAGAGTCTATATCAACAGAGAAAAGGTGAAGGAAGCTGCAGAGGAAGCATACATAAAACTGGTAGAGTATTGTACCGGTAAAGAGTAGAGCAGAGAGGAGGAGATCCAGTAGAGCTGAAGAGAGGAGAGGTGAATTGGTAGAGTTTACCTACAAGAATAGTAGCAAATAAGAGCAACAAAAGAGTGAACTAGTGTAGTAGAGAAAGTGTCTCACTGACAGAGTAAGGTGAATGAAATGGTTGCAAGATTCACTTGTAACAAAATGATTAATTTTATATGTAATGATATATTTGAGATCATTTAATTGTAGCTCCTTTGGGTTGTAGTCCATATAAAAGTTAGGTGTTGGTGCCCTAAATTAGGGGTTGTATCTCCTTGGGTTGGTACCCTAAACATTGTAACAAAGTTTTGACTATGAGGTTGGATTGGAGCAGTAGACTCCAGCAGCATTGCTCACCAAGGTTTTTCCCATATTGGGGTTTCCTCGTACATTTTAGATTTATGTGATGGCCCTTTGTGTGTGATTGTTTTTGTGTTGGTGTCCTCACTAACCAGTAAGTATGCATTGTGTTAGATCCCTTAACTGTTATACACACACAAGTTAGTTAAAGGGAAAAGTTTGAGAACCACTAATTTAACCCCCCCTCTTAGTGGTGCATTGTGTCTAATAATTGGTATCAGATCCTAGGTACTCTGTTTATCAAGATTTGTCTTGCTTGGGTAGATTCTGACTTAAGGACACAATGGTCTATGCAGTGTCAATCACTGCTCTAGACTTTGATGGTTCAAACTAGTCCATTTGGAGTTGTAGAATGGAAGTCTACTTATCTTCTCTAGGGTTTGATGTATGGATGTTGGTTGTTAATTGTTTTCCTAGGAATGTTAGTCCTCCTACCAGATCTGAAGAAGAAAGAATTTGCATGTGCAATGAAGATGCCATGAAGGCTATATTTATTCGGCTCACCGGTGATGTCTCCTCACAGGTGGATAAGTATAAATCAACAAAGAGTCTATGTGATAAACTAATGAAGCTTTATGTAAATGACTCATGCACCACTAAATCAATTTGTGAGAGTGAGAAGAACAATGCAGCAGATGCATGTGCAGATGATGAGGGAAGATCCACTAGAAGCTGCAGAATTGATGGAGAAGGAACCCACCTCTTCATGGCTCAAGAATCTGAAGATGAGGTGCACACATATGAAAGTGATAGGGAAAATAGATCCCATCGGCAAGATGTGTTTGGTAATAATAATGAGGAAGAAGGAGACATGGCAGATAGATATAGCCATCAAGATCTATTTGATAGTGAAGAAGAAGAAGAGGAGGAGACAAAAGTTGATCTTCAAGGAGAGCTTGTGAATGCACTTAAAGAACTCAACAGAGTAAGACATGAATATAGGCTATTCAAAAATGCTGCCATAGTGGAGCAGAACCGGTTGACAAAACGCCTTGAAGAATTTGAGAAATGCATCTAAGAGTTGAGGACTCAAGAAGAAGGCACCAAGGAGTGTCGGTGTGAAGATCTAGCATCTAGGATAGAAGATAAAAATGAAGAATATCAGTAGCTACTTGGAGAAATGTCAAGATGAGCTCAAGGTAAGAATCCAGTTTGATGGCAACAGTGATGCCTTGAATAAAATATTGAAGAAGCAACGACATGACAAGGAAATAGAAGGCTTAGGTAGTGGTTTTAGTTAATGCTCCACCAACAAGAATGTCCCCCACAATGACATTATGTTTTTCTCCTCAAATGGAGAAAACAAAGGCCAAACCTTCATAGTGAGAAATGCTCCCCAGAAGAAGGTTGATCTAAATACAACCGGTGAAGAACTGTAGAAAAGAGTAAAGACCAGTTTTGGAAGAAGGAGGAACAATGCAGATACCAAAGGAGAAGGGAAGAAGGAGGAGACTGCTTCACCAGAAGCAGGAACATGAGAAGACAACAAAAAGGACCTCCTACTAGCAGAGAAAAAAGAAGTACTACCACCCACAGGGAAAAGCAAGTGTGGAAAAAGAAGAGACTAGAAATAAGGGTTGCACAGAATGGACAATCCAAGACCCATTCTCAAGGAAGGAGAAGTGGAGATGCTAAATCAGCAAGATCTGCCCATGCATGGCAGAATACATTTGTAAGTCATATACCATCCTTTACTAGTTATTTCTTTGCATGTAACACTTATGGCCATAGAGCAGAAGAATGTAGAAAGAGATCTAGAAGGAATAATATAGGATCTCCTAGACATCATGCATATGAGAAAAATGTATCCAGGAGTAGATACATGCATGTCCCCTCTCCCAATTATGCTAGAAAGAATACATTTGTTGTTCCTAATAAAGTAAATGTTGTATGTTATAACTACAATGGATCTGGCCATAGAGAGTTAGAATGTAGGAAGAGGAACCTACAGTCACATGGAGGCCGGTATAGAAACTATGCTCTGAAAAAAGGTGGATACAGAGCATATGGAAATCAAAGACTTGCATGGAACCAAAGAAGAAATGCCCCTACAGGAGGAAGAGGTCCACCGGTTTTGGTTGCTAGTCACAACAATATGACAAGAAGAAGATGGTCAAACTGACATGTCAAGAGGTTAACCAATCATGAAGTTGGGATGGATGCGGTGTACTACTATAGCACCACTTCCGGTTGTGATGTAGAATCTAGAAATGGAATGACCCATCAACTAAAGAAGGAAAGACCTTCTCCTAAGACTGAAAAATGGGAAGAAGAATGAGACCAAGTAGGTGTGGAGGAAGAAGAGCTTGGACCAACACTATGCATTCAAATCACAAGTGATATCCCGTAAGGTTTAAAGGAGATGAATGACCTCAAGGGGAGTAATACACAGTGAATTTATCATTTACCTCCTCAGTGAAGAAGGATAAGAAGAAGAACAAACTATTGCCAGTATGAAGGAAGAAAATGAGAAGGTAAGTGTAAGCAAAGGCTTCCATGACTAGACACCTATAGATGAGTGTTGGATAACTACTACTATGTCAAAGTATGATGAGATAACAATTTCAAAACCAGACACAAAGTGACACAAAGGTCAGGTGTCATAGGAAGGTGCTCTAGTAGTGATAGTGTACTGGTATAGGAGAGCAGTATGTGTAGAATGTTACCGGCATAAATGCTAATAGGTACTTGTAGGTTATGTAAGGAAATGAGGGTGGAGATCATTGCAATATCCCCAGTAGCATGGAATGTGGAGATTATGTCTCAGGTGGTGTTGAAAAAGGCCTGAATGACATATGTTGGCTTGGTGGTTGATCATGCAGGCATGCATGTCTTTGGGATAACCGGTCTAATTTATGGCATGGTGATGTCATTGTATGGTATTGTGTGGTTTCAGGATCATGTCATAGGCTGTGGTGGATACGATGGAGCTAAAGATGATCAGATGATCACATATGCATAGCTCAACTAGTACATGGAGATGATTGAAACCCTTGATATTAGACCTCATTGGAGTTGATAACTTGAGATGTATGAATTAGGGGGAGTTCAAGTGGTTATGGTGCAAGGCCAACATGTTTTAACTTGAAAGGGTAAGTGCACTGACTGCCCAAGTTGTAGATGATGAAAGTTATAGTAGGAATACTCAAGAGAGTTTCATAGTAAGGGTTATCTACTTGTCATTTGTCTGGTTGTATTGATAGTACAATCACATTTGATTCTTACTTGTCATTTGGCTGGTTGTATTGGTACCAAAATCACATTTGATTCTTAAAGAAATTTGGGATCAAATGGGAGGTGATACAGTTTGACCGGTAGGTGAGTAGTGTTCACTGACACATCCCTCTACAATTGAGTATTTTAACAAATGGTATAAAACTTGCATACTCAATTGGTGTCAGTTGATGGTTGAGTCCTCCAACTAAAGTGTTGTGACTTGAGAAGATTTAATAATTTGTAACAATTGGTATTTAAGGAGGAGATTCATCTGAAAGAACCTTGTTAGTGCTTGGTAAATGTAAGAAGGAATGATATCCTGACAGTGCCCTTTGCCATTGTTATCAAAGGGGGAGAAGGATTCTATAGTATACTACATACTACATATGTTAAGAATCTATGGATTAAAGAAAGGGGGAGAAGGAGTATGTAGTATGTCAAATACTACATGAGTTGAAATCAATGCCAAATGAGGAGATTGTTGGCATTGGGTTGTCATTGATGTCAACCGGTATGGGATGACTACCTGTATGAAAGGAATAGGTTAAGTGCAACACTATCAAGGAGTAGTAAATGACAGGTTGAGATATCTTTGATATCACTTTGTGTTGTAGGACACCGGTAAGGTAAGACAAAGAATCTCACTTAGAGGAATGATCACTAAGATGACCGGTACACAAGTTAGTGCCTAACTTATGTGGATGAGATGAGCAGGTTACTGGTATAGTGTATCACCAGTAAGGAAAGGATGTCAACTCGTAAGTGGTATGTTGACATAGAGTAGTCAGATCAACCAAGTGACTGGTTGTAAACCAGTAAGATGATGACCAGTGCACAAGCAGAATGAGCAAGGTGCTTGAATGATTGTTTATGATGAAGAGGCGAAATTATATCAAACTCACATGAACAAAGGAGGAGAAGGATGAGCAAGTCATCAATATATTGTGAGGTTGCAGAACAACAGTACTCCCACCGGATGAAGATGCAATCATCATGTGAAGCAATGACTGACAGTGAAAGTTCCCACACTAGACCACATGTGTCTCCTTAAAGATGTGCCGCACAAACAAGAAGCCACTTGAGTGCACTGTAGGATGTAGATTACAAAGATTCACTTTCACCAGTAAGTGGAACTTATCTCCTAGTATGCATAGTGTGCATCATAGTTCCATGAGATAAGGTAGATGAGGCAAAGTTAGATCTTTGAAGGATCACACCGAATCTACTAGTAAATCAAAGGAATGCCTCAAGTGTATGAAATAAGAGTTATGCACTGGACTGACTAAGAAGGCATGTTGAGATGTCGAACAAATGAAGAGTGATGAGTTTGTCACTTTGACAAACCGGTTGAGATATGGTCAGAGCCAATAAGGGAGAAGACAAGGCTGGATAGATGCAATCAGAGGAGAATGCCTTGACTGAAGATGAAGTCTGTTTAAAGTTGATAACATGGTGTCATCAAGAGGGTTTTATTGGTATGAATATTGACTGGTATTATGGACAAGGTGCAGATGTGGAAGACTCCCTATTTGATGAAGTTGTGCATAAGCCAGATTAGAAAGTGTGCTGACCGATTGAGAAGTCCACCAGAAGAGAAGCATAGTGTAGGGCTGATAACATAGCTTTTTGAGGGTTTAACTGATAGGATTAGTAAACCAGTAGAAGAGAAGAACCAGTTGAGTGTTTGGTCAGTGATTCTTGAACTGACACACTGATCCAAGCTGGCAGTTGGTTGAATTAGATGCCACAAGGAGATGAAGTGGAAAACTTGCAGAGGTTGGTGGAGTTATATGTAGAGATAGATGTCTCTACTATTGTGCATTCAATATGGATCCCGTGATTTGTGGATTGGATCAGAAGAGTGCAGCTCGAGGAAGAATGAGCGTTTGAGACAAATCAAGGAGTGATTGGTGCCTAGATCAAAGTGAGAAAGTCATTTTGTGAGAAGACCTCAAGGAGGAAACAACAGAGGTATTAATGGTTGTTTGACTGATGCAAGTCTAGATGAATAATCATGTTTTCTATATTTGAAAAATGTGTATTGAAAGGGACTAAAATGGTGGAGATGAATAGCTGCGTGTCTTGGAGATCAAATCAGACAAGATCTGATTAGATTTGGTTTGCCTTAGGGCAAGTGAGGAAACCCTAACTGCCCAAAGTCTGAATTGGTTTTTGGTGAGAAAACCAAGCTATAAATATGCAAGCCAAAATCAGAAATGGTTGCTGTTGATGAGAGTGTGCTACCACAAGATGAGAGAATAGAGTTGCTAAAAAAGAAGAAGATAGTGATACTACAAAGTGATTAATTTTTACTTTTGCATGTGAGAGCAGAGCAATGTGAGGGAGAAGTAGGTTGAAGTGGTCAACCGATATCAGTGTAGAACCGGTAGAGTCCATACCGGTAGAGTAGAGGTGAAGGAAGCTACAGAGGAAGAAGACATAAAACTGACAGAGTATTGTACTGATAAAGAGTAGAGGAGAGAGGAGGAGATCATGTAGAGCTGAATAGAGAAGAGGTGAACTGGTAGAGTTTACTAGCAAGCATGGTAGTAGATAAGAGCAGCAGAAGAGTGAATCGGTGAAGCAGAGAAAGTGTGTCACCAACAAAGTAAGGTAAATGAAATGGTTGCAAGATTCACTTGTAATAGAATGATTAATTTTATATGTAATCATATATTCAAGATCACTGAGTTGTAGCTCAGTGCAGGGGTTGTAGGTCTTTTGGGTTGTAGCCCATAAAAAAGTTAGGGGTTGGTGCCCTAAATCAAGGGTTGTAGCTCCTTAGGTTGGTACCCTAAACATTGCAACAAAGTTTTGACTGTGAGGCTGGATTGGAGTAGTAGACTCCAACAACATTGCTCACCGAGGTTTTTCCCATCTTGGGTTTTTGTTGTATATGCTAGAGTTATTTGATGGCCTTTTGTGTGTAATTACTTTTGTATTGGTCTCGTCACTAACCGACAAGTTTGCATTGTGTTAGATCCCTTAACTGGTATACACACACAATTTAGTTGAAGGGAAAAGTTTGAGAACCTTTGATTCGCCCCACCCTCTCAGTGGTGCATTATGTCTAACAACTCCATTATCAAGATTCTCATTTTATGCTTGCAATAGGGAGAGAGGGAGAGAAAGGATGAATAGGAGTAGAATTTAGAGGTAGAGTGAGAGAGGAGTAAGGAGATAGAGACAGAGGATTTATATGTACATGGAGATTAATATAAAAAATGAAGAAGAAAGATAGAGACAAAAGCATAATCATAGACATATAGGTGTTTATGTTGGAGAGAAGTTATTAGAAGCTAAGGGTACGTACAGGATCATGAGGGGCCAAAAAGTGGTGATATTCTCATTAATGTTTTGATTGATAGAATGATTAGAAAATATCTATAATTTTCAAATAGTATCACCTTTTCTGAATCAATAGGATGTGTCACAATCTATGCTTCATATACTATAGGATTAAAAAAAGAAAAATTGAATTTCATAAAGTTCTAACTAAGTAATGGTGCTCAGACATACGACTTTTTTATATTTTTAAAAAACTGTAATAAAAAAGTCATAATTAATTATTTATTTGAAAAAAATACAAAACATTATGTGTCACATACAGACATGGGTCTCCTACTTATAACTAAAATATTATGAGAAAATATTATAATTTTATTGTGATTAGGGTGATCAGATAGATACTCGCTTCTTATTTTTTTACTGAAATTTTAGTACTATTGCATTTAAATTAAAATTTTTTGTCAAATATATTTGAAAAAGAAAAGAAAAAATACTAGTAGCTTAGAAACTAAATTCAATTTTCTACAAATTTTGTTCTTACATATTTTTGAAATAATGTTGGTAGCTTATTTTAATTTTTATGTCAAGTTGCCTAACTCTGATTTCTGATTTTCATTGCCACTTAAGGGCCTATTTGGCCCACCATGATTCTGCACATACCCCTAAACTAATGTCTTTTTTTGTTTCGTGGAGGCATTCGATGGGTTGTGGTAATGAGTAATGAGGATTCTTCTTTGGTAACTCTTATTGGTGGTTTTGGAGGTCTTCCCATTCTATAAATTCAGCCTTTGTATATAGATATTATGTGACATAAAATGTGGTATAGTTGAATGTAGTTTTTTTTGCAAGAATGAAAGATGGATAAGAGGCATAATGATGTTGTTCACATGTACATAGGTGCTTCTATGGTGCGGGAAAAGAGAAAAGTGAAAGTGATTGTATTGTGAGCACTTTTGTTGTTTTTAATACAACTTTGTTCTCTCTTCTCGGTAGAGTATTTTTGTGCTAGGTGATGGATGGATTTAAATACTTCATTGAAATGAATCACTTGTTCGAATTTATTATTAATAAAGGAAAATAAATAGGAATAAATGTTTCTCTCAAATTTGAAGAGAGTCTGGATAGGTACTTGCTATTAAACACTTCACTTGCTTCATCTTTACATTTTTCCTCTACTATCCTTTCATTAGCTTGTTCTGATCATTTTCTAGTAAGTTTGGAGATCATAATAAATAAACCTATAGTGAAATATTCTTTCAAGTTTTATTTAATGTGTTTTCATGACAACAACTTTATCCCAGTGATGGGATTTTGGTGGAAGAATACACTCTACTACCAAGGTTTTAAGATGTTTCAGTTATGAATGAAGTTAAAATTTCTGAGGGAGAAGATAAAGGAGTGGAATGCACATCAAGTTAAGAATATATTATCAGATAAAGATAGGGTTCTAAGGGAGCTAACAAAATAAAATAAAAAATTATTTGATAAGGAATGGATGGGAAATCTTTCGAAAAGGAAAATAAATCGAACATTGAATTGAAAGAGCTTATTTATCATGAAGAACAATATTAAAAACTATGGTTGGATGATGAGGATAGGAATACATCTCTTCAACAAGTGGTGCAATGTTAGAGAAAGATGAGGACATTAGAAATGAAGTTGTCCAGTTTTTCTTCCCCTCAAACTCATCCAAATGACTCAACTTTGGATATATTGAATGAAATTACTAGCCTAGTCACTTAAAGTTATAACAAAGTCTTAATGAAAGAGTTCTCTTGGGAGGATGTGAGGAAAGATATCTTTTCTAGGGCCCTGGATAAGACTCCAGAACCTGATGGATTCACTATCCAATTCTTCTAGAAGTGTTGAGATTTTGTTGGTAGGGGTGTTCATTTAACTATAGAAGAAGATAGGCATAATAAATGTGTTTTAATGGAATTCAATTCCACTGACATTGTCATCATTCCAAAGAAGAAATTCCAATCCATGTTTGTTGACTTTCATCCTATTGCACTTTGTAATAGCATCTACACAATTTTCACCAGGCATATTTCAATGAGATTGGTTGTGTTAATTCTCGCAATTATATCAAAAGATAAAGAGGGTTATGTTCTTGGTAGAGAGAATCTAAAAGGTACAATTGAGGATCATGAAATTTTGGATTCTACTAATGAGGAGAATATTTCAACAATGATCTTGAATATTGACATGCAAAAAACATATGACAAGGTAAATTAGGATTTTCTAATGTAGGTAATGAGGAAGTTTGGTTTATCTCATAATTGGTGTAAATGGACCCATTTATGCATTTCTAAGGAAAGGTCTTTAGTGGTGGTAAATGAATTAGCATGTGGGTTGTTCTCATTTACATAAGGCATATGCCAAGTAGATCCTCTTTCTCCCTTCTTATTTGCACTTTTGGTGGAAAGTTATAGTAGATCAATTATTGCTTTAAAGACTAGAAACAATTCGAAAGGAATTAAGATTATTGTTCCCTTCTCTATTAATCATTATCTATTTTACTATGATACTCTTCTAATGGGTAGAACTACTATGGAGGAAGATTGGTTATGAAGAAGGTTTTATCTTCTTATTTGGAAGTCTTTGGTAAGGTCATAAATAAGGAGAAGTCAAAACTCTCTTTTGTTAATGTTGCAAATATTTTTTGGGTTTTTAGCATGAAGTTTTACCTTACAAATTCTAGGGCATTCATTTATTTAGTGCAAAATTAGAAAATAACTTTTTGAGATTTATTTGTAAATCAATCAATAGTAGAGTATCTTCCTAGAAAAGAAAATGGCTTACTCTCCTTGGGAAAATTATAATGATAAAGGTTGTATTAGCTGCTATTCCAATTTATATGATGCCAACTCTTAGTGTGTCAAAGGCTATTTGTCACGAACCCTATTTGTCCATAATTATTTAATTAGGAAAATAATGTTTACTTTTCGCAAATGAAATGAAATTGAAATGGAAATTGAACAATTTTAGAGGAATTAGATGATAATGTGAAAGAAATTAAAATGCAAAGAAATGTTTTATATTATTTTCTGTAAGTGTAATTGAATGATTGGTATTATTTTTATTATTGGGGATTGTCATTGCTAATGAGCAATTGAGTGCAAGTGAATGTAGGAACAGGTGAACGTAGATGAAAGCAAGAAACGGGTTCAGGTAGAGTTGTCTAAGCTCATGGACTTCACTAGAATAAATGGAATCTCACACACCACTTTAGAATACTTATGTGTGCATTTGATATATAATTGGAGTTTGTGATAGAATTAGACATGAATTACATATGGTACTCTAAAATATTATGCTTTATTGTGAAAAGAGATGTAATTTGTTAATGATTTAAAAATGAATATTGACCCTATGTTTATATGTTCTTATGTGTGAATAGGAAAAACAATATATTAATTAGTTTGCTAGTGTATATATATATATATATTTATTTATTAATTATACATTTATATATGTATATGAGTTTGAATAATGATTCGATCATATAAAAGTACATACAAATGTAATAATGATATATAAAAACATATTTGATTATTTTTGCTTTGTGAAATTTCATTTGATTATATATATATGTGTGTGTGTGTGTGTGTGTGTGTCATTACTATATATGTAAATATATTGTTGAAATTAAATAATTATTGTTTTAATGAAAAGTCACTATTTATATTTATATATATAGAAAATAAAAATAAAAATATATGTAAGTCAATGTTAGATGAGGGAGGTCGATAGTAATATTGACCACTCCCCAAACTTATAGGGAGGGGTTGGTATTACCACTGACCACTCCTTCTTCCCTTTAATACTTTCCATAACAATGACGTTGCAGATTTGTTTTCCTTTGACCACATCAACCAAGCCATGGACAATGCAGTACATGGTAGGTATAAAAAATTCCTCGTCTTAAAAAAAAACAATACATGCAGTTTGGCAATTAATTTAATAAACTTTGCATGTTTTATGGAATTCATTACTACTAAATTCAACTTGGGATAAGAGTTAAAAGCCACTATAACTTGACACTGATTTGCAAGGAATTGATAATAAATCTACCATGCATCAAATAGACTTGTAGTGTTTGAAATTAACACAAATTCTGCAAGGAATATTAACCACGATGAATTGTTTGAGATGAGCATGGATTTTACAAAGAACACCACAATGTGTTGAATAATAACATGGTAGTTAGTCCACATAATAATATTGGTAATAAAGAACTTAAATAGCTCAAGCAGTTTGGTGTCAATATTAGGGATAATCAATATCATTGCATGGAGAACACATAAGTGTTTGAAACCATCTAGGACTCTGATGTTGCAGTTAAACAATGTGTGGTGTCACTTTACCACTAAGATAGATAGCCCAAAAATAGCATAAAAGGTAGATGAAAACACTATATATAGACCATCGAATTGGAAGAGTAGGGAGACACATACAACAAAGGATGAGAGAATGGAATATAGAAAAGAAAAGTATTGGAAATTTAGGAGTATTACAACCAATCGTAGAAGATTGGTGATGATCATCTCCGATTTAGCATCGAATTCCAGAGGTAGGCTCTATTCTAGCATGTTCTGTTGTAGAGATCTAAAAGATAAAAGAATGTTATATTTTGTTCAAATTTATACAATAAAGGAATTAGCATTGTGATATTCAATTTCCTAATATGAAACCATTTTAGATTGCTTTAAAACACATTCATGAAAATAAAGATGAAATAATAAAATATTTTCTTAAGATTTGTTGATAAACATAGTGTAACTCATAGAAATTAGTTCACAATGTCCTCTAGAAACAAAGCAAGGGGATAGAGAGAGTTTGTGCATTATAAACTTTGAATTTGAACCACATGAAGATGAAATACTAGGATAATGAATTATTGAAGCTTATTTTGATTTCGTGAAGAAAAGAGTTACACTCCTAAATTTGATCCTTGCATTAAAAGTTAAGATGATTTTTCAGTATCTCATTTGAAAAGCCATATAGATATGCACATTATGAATTTTCATCATGTTAGGTGTTGTTATGGAAAATTAGTAAAATCAGTTAGTTGAATTCATAAATCATGATAAACCATATATTAGTATCAAACTAAATATGTTATTTGAGAAAAGAGGTAGACAAACTAAAACACATGAAAGATAGAGAACTTAGACGATATAAATGTGGAAATTCTAAACCATAAGAAATAGAATGCAAGTTAATGATTACACTATTTAAATGTTTTGATAATTGAATAAAAGAATGTGTACTCATTTTTTATTCAATTTTTATGTAAAGATACATACATGTGTTACACCTTATATTTAATTATTGTCTTTGAATTACTTGAAGGATAGAAGCGAAAGATTGTTTTCTTTTTGGATATATATTTGTTTGTCCATGAAAGATTGTTTTCTTTGAAGATAAAATTGTTTGTAAATGAAAGGTTGTTTCTTTTGTAAATAATTAAATAAAATATTGTCTTCCTTGTACTTAGTTCTGATCTCATATGAATATTATAAAATCTAGATGTGCTTGTGTGTTTGGAAAGATTACCTTCCAGGATGAGTGCTGAATGTGGATTACAGAGAGAGAGTTTTCTTTTTCCAAACTATATTTTATTTCTATGCATGGCATTATAATTAGTCGAGTAATTGAATAACCGTTGAAATAGATGGATTCATTTATTTATCCAGTCTACCACATCCTGAATTAATCTTGTTTATTTTTTAATGGAGTTAAAAAATAGAAAATGCATGTATTTTTTTAGGCATGCACCAAATTCCATCTTGTCTATAGAATTATTTTTGCTAAGCAATTCATGCAGGGTTGGGTATTCTTGATTGACCAAGAATTCCAGGGAAGTGTAAGCTTCAAGGTTGGGTGGAAAAAGAACGTGAACCATTTTCTCATCTTCATTCTAAAGATTGCATTGAAGATAGCTTGGGTTACAGATCAAAAGACACATCTCACCCTTTACTTTGTATTCTTTTGTTATTGAACTTAAGCCAACTTCAAAAGCCTAAGTATTGTATGATTAGATACTACTTATATCAATTTATTCAATGAAGAATCCTTATCTTTAATAGAAATTTTGTTTTTATTTATGATATGAATGAAATGATCAAATGAAGATATGGAAGGAAAAGTAGAATGAAATACACATATTAAAGGAATTATGAGTTTAATTTAAGAAGGAAGAGTATTTCATTTATTATTGAAGTTAGAATGATTTACGTCTTTACACTATTCTAGATAAAATTTAGAATCTCATTCTTAACCTCCTTTGGAATGATAATATGTCAAATAAGAAAAGGATCATGTTTCTTTCTAGGGATAATGGATGTGCTACAAAAAATGTTGGGGCCTGAAGAATCAGACAATTAAAGTTATAGAACATTTTTATAGGTGCTAAAATATTTTAGAGAATCTACACTCATGCTAATTCTAAATGGTGTCAATTCCTCTAATATAAGTACTTATATTCAATTAAGAAACAAAGATATTTAATCTAAGAGAACTTCCAAAAGGATTAGCCTTTTATAACTTTATTTTCTCTTGTAAGGAGGTTACTCTCTCAAACCCCTCATTTTTTAACAATAATGGGGCTCGGAAGGAATTTTTTTGGGATGATGCTTGGAATGGTTGTCCTCCATTGAATACACTAGGGTATTCGAAGACTTTATAGTTGATATTGAAAGATGTTTGGGGAATTCAAGGACTATTTCACAATAGATCATTCCTCTCTCCCTTTTAGAGTTTCATGAAATTATTTTGATTTTCTTCAACATTTATTGGATATGAAAGAATCTTTGAAATTTGATCGCAAAAAGAGACATATTTTATTGTCATAAGTTAGGGATACTATTATTTCGATGAAAAAAAATCATGGTAATTACTTAGTCAAGGAGGGTTATAATTCATAAAAAAGTCAATCTTAGTTCCCTTCCAAATGGCCTACACATTTATATTGGTACTTTGAGTGTTTCTCGAAGGAAGGGGCTTTTTCTTGGCTAGCAATTAGAAATATAATCTTGACTAGCATGAAGTTAGATAGATTGGGCATCACTACTCTTTTCAAATGTGTGTTAAATGATAAGCTATACAAATCTTTTAATCAATTATTTCTATAATATAATTTTACATGAGATTTGGAAATGAATTGCAAATAATTGAATTAAATTGGTCTTTGACATGATAAAATAATCACTTTTAGAAAAGGACCATTATTTTTTATTCCCCCACTTTTTCTTGTCTCTAAAAGATTATCCCATTAATATTTATTTAAAATATATGGATGGAAAGGAATAACAAATCATTTAAATAAATCTAAGTTGCAATAGGTTATTTTAAAAACAAAGCGATCCATTTCTGAAGTTGCTATGAACATTTTGAATAAAATATTAAATACACAGAGTTTCATCTTCTTAGGATGACTTCATTCTCAAAACATGGCCCTATCTTAAGCCTCCTTTGACTCAAAGATCAATGAAATCCTCTCCAAAGGTTGACAAAATAAAGTTTTACTGGATGGAACCTCCCATAAATTAGATAAAGTTAAACTTTTATGATACGACCTAAGGTAATAGAGGATTCTTGGGGGCTGGTGCAATTCTTAGAGATTACAAAGGTAATTTAATTAAAGCAACCTGTAGGTTTAATGTGGCATAATTCTCAATTCTCCTTATGGGTCTTCTATTGGTTTTTAAATGTGGGTTGCAAAATCTATGCATGGAAGGAAACTCAATGGTGGTTGTTAGGGTTCTATCTCACTCCTTTATCCCAAGGTGGCAATTGAAGTATTTCTTACAACAACTCCTTATGTTAATAATATTCTCTGATCAATTTGAAATAGTATATGGGTATCTTAAGGCCAATGGTTTTGCTGGCAATTTATCTAATTGGGCCCTCACTAATAATTCTTATTATGCTAATTAGAATTGCATGCAAACATAGTGGATGGATGTTGGCTTGTCCTATTTGGAACAAACACAAATAGTATTCCCTCATCAACACATCACTTCCTCATTGTATTGATGTGTTGATGAAGATACTATACCATGACATATTCCAACCCTAGAAATATGTGAGTGCAATATGAAAGAAACATAGTGAAATTATTTTTATAGTATCAATGCATGTTCATAGTAGTGAGTCATTATTTAAGTAGTGTACAATCCGTAAAAGATATACCATAAGAACCAAAATTGTAAAAAAAGGTGATTACATAACACCCTAACCAATTAGGGCCAAGCTTCCTATTTTTATTGTTTTCCACATTTACATTCCTCTAGTTCTTACTAAGAGCAAGATCAGAAATCTTGAAATTGCAAGAAGAAATATTCTAATTATAATGCTTTGATAAAGAGTTTTGATAAACTTGGAGGTGCTAAAGAGACATTAATGAGTTCTCATTGAGTAAATAAATTTTGTTTTTAAAAGGATTCTCCATAGTAAGTGTCATCATCAATTGACCATCTAAGGGAAACTGATGAAGACAAAATTTCCAACTCTAAGGGTATAATAGCATCAATGCCATACATAAGGTTGTACAAGGTATTATGAAGAACCATGTGAATAGTAGTGCAATCGGACAACAATAAATAACTTAATTTAGTATGCCAATATTTATAGTATTTGTTAACCATTTTATATAAAAATTGTTCAATGGTCTTTTTAGATGCTTCAACTTGGCCATTAGTTTTAGGATAGTAAGGTGTAGAGAACCTACATTGAATATGAAATTTATCAAAAAAATATTTCACCTCCTTGTTCTTCAATGTTGTGTTATGATAAAAAATAAGTGTAGAGAGAAGTCCAAAATTAGAAAATATGTCATTTATAAGAAAGCTATAGATGCTCCAATGTTAATAGATTGTAGTTACTCTCCTTAATCCATCTAGCTCTTTTGAATGACAATAGATCTCTTTGATGTACTATAGTCTACGTAATGTATATTTTGTAAAAAACTTTATTGGCTGATATATTCTATAGTTTATGCTTTGATTTTCTATTTATTGGTTTTCCTGTGTATTTTGTTGAGTGAGAATTTTTTCAGGTTTTCTCTTACACGTTTTGATTTTTGGTTGAAGATTAGGAGATTGGAGATTTCTTGGTTTTCTTGGCTTGTGGATTGCGCTTCTTCAAATTTTCTTTTCCATTACTTCTATCTTACATGTTGGAGGAATCCTCTTCCTAACAATTTTATTTTCAGGAAATATTGTCTACATTGTGTTTTTAGGAAAGATTGTCTTCAGGGTTGTTTGGGAGATAAATATTTACATAATATAGTTTTGGATAAATAATATTTTATAGAATGAATAAAATGTTTAGTTTATAATATAGTTTGGGAAAAATATATTTGTATGAATATTTTGATTGTCGTGAATGTCCAACTCTTTTTCCTGTGTTTGTGCATTTTGCTTCTTGGGATATTATTCTTGTTGGGTTTGAAGGCTAGGCTTTGGATTCTAGAAGCTATTTGGTTTCTTGTGAGTTTTTGTGGCTAGAAATTGTTTGTATTAATTATTTCTGAGTTGAATTTTGCCTCTATGAGTTTATTTTGAGTGTGAAATTTATGTTCCTTAGTTTCATATTGGATTTGCGTCCCTTTTGGTTGTATTTTTGGGAGTTAAACTTATTTTTTTGATTTTATTTTCTAAGTCACAATTTTATCTTCCATTTTATGAGTTTTCTAGTCTTAGGTACAAATGCACTAAAATAGATAACATATGCGCTACTTTATTTAACGTATGTGCCAGACATTTAAACATATGTGCTAATCTATCAAATGTATGCACTAAATAATAGAAAACATGAACTATAAGACTGGATATATGTGCTGAGTAATTAGACCTATGCATTGAAGGATTGTACAATTGCATTAATCTATCAGTTGAGTTAGTTCACTAATTTTAGTTCATTTTCTAGATTAACATTTTTGTTTTCCAGAATCTAGAGGTTGTTTACCGATACTTGAGATGATCGAGGTATGTTTCATTGACTAATTATTGGTTATTTTTATTAAGTGGTTTATGTATGTTATTATCTTGTAGCCGGACTCATTTATTAGATTCTTGTATGATGATTTTAGTTGGTTTGGTTTGGATACCCTGGTTAGCAAGGTCTTGTATTGTTGTGAGCCCAAGGATATGTTGAAATATTTTATGTTGTTACCCTAGAGTCTAGGAACATGGTAGGGGGAGAGTGGGCCTCTTAGTGAGTGGCTGAGATCACATGGAATGGATTGTCAGGTGTACTCATGTTCTAGATCATTGGGTATCTCACATGGAGTGGATTGTCAGGTGGACCTAGGTTCTAGATAACTGGGTATCTCACGGGAAGTATAAAAAAGTGATAACTTAATTAATAATACTTGGATTAGGTAGAATAGTCCATCTTAATCAGATAATCAAATTATGTTGGCCCCTTTTCCTATCCCTACGGTGGTGGAATGGGATAGGACTATGAAGACCTTGGTAAAACCCAAGTAAGATAATCTCCCTCAGTCCATAAAGGTTGAGATGTCTCCACATGTACATTGGGACATCTGGGACTAGTACCCAAGTACCCACATGTTTCATGTGATGATGCTTTTTCTCCCTACATGTTGGTCCTAGCACATTGAGTCTTGCTTGGTTGTGTTGCTTCTGGAGGGTTTGTGTTGATAGTTATCATTTGGTTATTTTATGTTTTCTTAAATGTTCCTTTTTGTATGGGTCTTTTCTTTGGTTATTATGTGTCAACCTAGATCTAGAGTATGCATTGGATCTTGTGTCATCTCCTATTATGGGGGATGGTTCCTTTGGTTCCACATGGTCGGGTGGTTTGATGGCTTCTTCCATTGGGTATTGGCTTAATGATGATGATGAGTTGTATTAAGTTGTTTGATGACTTTAATTGTGTTGTAATTGATGGAAAACATGTTTTGTTAGTCATCTAGGTCATCTAGACCAACTAGTAGACTCTAACCAGTACTGGAGTTAGTTAAACAGGAAAACTGCTAAGTTGCAATCAACTAGTAATGAAGATCAGTGCAATGATTAGACGACCAATATAGATGATTGGTGAAGATTAAATGTTGCAGTTTGGAACATACGTTTATGAAATTAGAATATGATGGACTTGAAAAGCACTGAGAGGGGGGTGAATCAGTGACACCAAAAATAAAACTACTTCAAACACTGACCGATAGATGTACTTAACAAAACTTTTAAACATAATGAATGCAATCCAAAATGATATAACAACATCCACAATAAGTGAAATATCCACCATAACACAAGTGTTTACACGTGGAAACCCAAAAGGGAAAAACCACGGTGAGATGGAACTCACAAGTTAACTATCTGCAGAAATATATAACTGACTGGTTAAGGTCTACAAAGTGCTCTGCTAGGAGAGAATCTTGTAAAAGATCCCAAAGATTGATTAAAAGATATACCTTATAAAAGGTAGTACCTTGTTAGGAGTAACCTTGGTAGAGGATTTCCAAATCCAAAGTAATGGATCACCTTGTTAGAGCTTACACTATTAGGGGATTTTAATTTTGTTGTTGTTGTTAGAAGACAATAGGATTTGCTTGATCTATCTGAGTAGCACAACACTTACTTGATTAGATCCTTTTAAGCACACTCAACACTACTTTACCAACATACTCTGCAACTTAACACTTTTCTCTTTATTTCTCCTTTGCTTCTCATCATACAAAATAATTCATTGTGTTGTCAATTTATAGATATTTAGATTTCATGTTGGCCTCTACAAATCATAACACAATTTCCTAGGTGCAGTGTATCTGGTCAAGTGATCATAATTCATCACAAAAATAACACCAAAAATTGTCACTGGGAATAACTCATCACATAATGTATGACTACTGGTTGAAACAACAATACCGGTTAGAGTTAATCATATAAACCATTTAAACTTTGATGTTCTTGCGAAATTCTCAGCTAGATCTTCAGGTCGATGTTGAGTTATGAATCTCTACTAGTTGTCTCCACACATATACCTCCACACATATACTGGTTGTCACCAAGTACTGGTTAGATATAAACTTCTAATGTACTGGTTGTAGTATAAACAACTTTAAAGTCACACATCAGTGATAATATGTGTTTCATCAATGACAACATATGATGAAGTTAATCATTACAATCATCATCAAGACAACAATCTCCCCCTTTGGCATTGATGGCAACACTTAGAAAATTTTACAACAATACCGCTAAGTGTGCTTAAAATAAAAAATACACATATACACATACTCCCCCTTACTACATACATCATACAAAATTTTCAAAACACAGATACATATTTCTACTCCCCCCCTTTGACAACAATGCCAAATTGAAAAAGCAATATATATATATATATATATATATATATATATATATATATATATATATATATATATATATATATATATATATATATATATATATATATATATATATATGTATATATATATATATGTATATATAATTTGTATCAAAGTGTTTTTCATATACAACAACTAAAAAAAGTGAATCAAGATTCAAACATTAGAAATCCCTAGAAAAAATGCACCAAAATTCCTCTTCAACTGAGATAAAGCATGTTCCCATGTTTCCAGCAAATTCCTAGTGAACTCAAGTGTAGACATGATCTGAGTATGAAATTCTTCCATGGATTCAAGTGAATAGGTTTTTGGAGTAGCTAAAATAGCTTTTGCATTCATGCAGTCTCTTTGTATTATGTCCACTTGGGATGTGAGTTGACTCTTCAATTTCTTTAGGGACCGGAGTCTTTTTTCTTTCTCAAGATCATAGGTGTCTAACCTATTGTGCAAATCATCCATAGATTTGCTAAAAGCAAAAATAGAGTCTTGAAGTGGTATATATGCATTGCATATCTTCTCTAGCTCCTTCTTAGTTTCAGTTCACCTGCTATTGATATCAACAAAAAATAATGAAATATTAGAACTAGATGCAAGATATTTCCCACCTTTTTCAATAGCTTGCCTTAATAAATCTTTATTAAGTGATATAGCCAGTTTCCCTGTATCAATCTCCTTCATAATATTCTCTCCACACTTCTTCCTATAACTCTTATCAACATATGTCTGTGCCGCTTCTTCAAGTGACGAAATTTGGTCAGATGCATCAGCAACCAATTGATCAAGTTTGCTAATGGGTGTTGACAGATGCCCTATAGTTGTTTCTAGTAGCAGACTCATCAGAATATCTACTGCTTTCTGAATGATTTTTGCTTCTATCTTTTATTCTTTAAGTCTCTTTTTGTGTGCCCTAGATTGCATGACAGTTGCAATCTTCATCATTTTAGATGCACTCATATTATCAACATTTATAGGCCCTGAGATGCCTAATGAGTCATCATCATCTTCATTAGTATTCTGTATGACTAATCATTTTACCAATTCAGAATATGTTACCTTAACAATTTCTTTCTCTTGTCCTTTCACTGTTTCCTGTTCAGAAATTTGTGTAACAATATTTTCAATAGACTCCTTCTGAATATTCTATGAAACCAGTGGGGATTAGGGTTTCTCAGGTTGAGTTGCCAGTTTTTGAACTAAAGTAATTTGAAAATCAATGATTTCAAGTGGTTGCATATCTGGTACAATAATGTCTCTAGATAGATTAATTGTATCCTGAATGTCATCAATAACTTGGATAATAGTGTCATCCTTCTTCTTGATAGGATAAAAAACATCAACTTGCACAATTTCTTCATCATCCATTTCAGGTCTACTAACAATCTCTTGCTCAATATTGGAAGAATGAATAATCTCTTCCATCCGTTTGATGTTGCGAGCAATCTGATGAGTCTCAATCTCAACAGTTTGTACCTTTCCACTTAGCAACTTCAATCTCCTTGCTTTGAAAGCAAATTGAGCTTTGTACTTATCAACCAATACACTCAGTTCATCCTTTGAGAAGTTAGGAAAATATTGTACATATATATCATCTATAATTCATTTTTCCCTCCTTACGAATTCCTCCCATTTATTCAAAGAATAGTATACAAAGAATTAGGAATATCTTTTACAAGATCATGAGGTAATCTAATGTAGTGACGCAAATAAGTGATTACCTATTAAATAACTTGTTCCTTTTCATCTTCATTGAAAGAATAAAAATGTACTTTAACATTATCAAATTTGTTCCTCCCTAGTGTCTTCATTGTTCTTTCAAAGGTAGTCTTGGGCTTGTAAGTAGAGATATCAAAAGGCATAGTTGTCTTTGGCACATTGTTCACTAGTTTGGCTGACCTACTAGCTCCTTTCATCTTCTTCAGTTCCTCCTCAGTGTCAGTACCTTTAGAGTCTTCTTGAAGAATTAGTTTTTGACCTCTCTTCTTTGTCTCCTTTTTCATATAAACCTTAGGTTCCAATTCCTTTTTGGTTTGGACACTCTGTGTCACTCTTATACTTTTTATCACTGGAGATGCTTCCTCAACCTTCTTCATACCTTTACCACTTATGGCAGAGGCACTACTCGTTTCAGTTTGTGCGGTCTGAACTTCAATTGAATCCCATTTTGCCTTCCTTTTATCTATTGGAGATGCCAACAGGTTATTGGCATAACTGATCAATAAGTCATAGTTGACTTCATAGCTCATATCCTCCATTTCTTCTTCTCTAGGCTCAATGACCTCCATTAAACAAAAATCAGTGGTAACTGCAAAGATAATATCTTTAGAAAAAAATTGTACCACATCCTTAGGAAATCTTACTTGCATGACCATCCTCTTATGAAATTCATTGAAGTATTTGTTCATTGCAACAATGAAAGTATTCTTCACAGCCTTGATATTGTTCTTAATCTAGGCAAATACCAATAGATCCTTAGACCATTCAAGATCATTGATTCCTGGTAGGAAATTCTGAAAATAAATTAATAGCCCGATGAATAACTTTCCAAATTTAAATTTTAGAGTACTGTCCTTGATAGACTAAAGATTTAACAATAATTGGCTCCTTATGGCCTCACATAGGTCATAATTTGCATTTTCAGCTATCATCTTGTATGCAGTATGCACCATTGTTGATGGAACACTATTTAATCTGCTAGAATAAAATACCCGGTAGCCTATAACCATAGCTGCCAATTTTACCATTGGGCCTTTGATGTTGTTGATGGAAAATGCATGACCATAAGAGGTTGAACCAGTTAGAGTATTTACTGTCTCTTTTAAAATACGTATCAGCTAAGGTACTTCACCGATTGAGTAAAAACTAGTTACAGCTTGAATGACTTCCTTAGTTATAGTATGAGTCCTTTTTAAATACATGTTCTCCCCATAAACATGACTCAAGATTATTCAGATATGCTCTTCTTCAAAATCTTCAAGAAAGTAAGTTGTGTTATGAAAACCTTTCTCGTAAACCCTAATAGACTTTGTTCAAATTTTCCCATTTTTATCACAAAGGGATTTCAACTAAGAATATGTTGACAATGATCCTAAGTCCTCAATTTCACAATCAATGTAGCTAGACAAATCTCCTTTCACTATGACACCACTAGGAACTTGTGACAAAGCATTATAAGACACAATCTTTTGTGCTTCTATAAATTCCATAGGTTCTGACATCATCATCAATTTCTCTACTAACTTAAAAGATGATGCCATTCCAGATAAACTAGATTTCGAAGCAAGATTTTCAAGAAATACCTTATTTCACACATGATGTCTCGATTACCGGTTGAATGCCCAAGTGCACACCATTTCAGTCTTCTCCAACCTTCAAATCAACTCGAACAATAAAATCATAATTCAACTTTGATTGAAATTAGCTAACAATCTCTTCTAAGCTCTGCAAGCACTCAAAAATCCTTTCTCGAAAGCATTAGGGTAAAAATAACATAGTCAAAACTTGCTTTTATTCATTTTACCTACTACAATAAATGCTTGCCTGTTAGGGTTACAAACCCTAATTACACCACCCAAAAGAAAACCTGGTTGATAACTAAATGATAGGAAGTTATCAAAATTTGATGCAATCAAATTCTCTTGCAGCTTATTCATTTCAAGCGGTCCGAAGGTAGATTTACCGTTATGCTTCCCATAGCCTTATTGAAAAGTCTTAATTTACTGATGCAAGATTCTCTTTGCTGGGTGAAGGAAATAGTTTTTTCTCCAGGTGAATCATCACTCTTCTTCTTCCAAGTTCGATTCATTTCTTCTCTTATTTCTTCAATATTTTTGATTGCCTTTCTGATCTTTAGAAGGGTTGACCGGTTTTCTCTTTCTGGATCTACATTATTTTTCCATATGCCCTAGTTTATGATAGTGATAGAAAGCCATACCAATTGATCTCCAAGGTCCTGCATTACCTCTCTGAGTTCTTCTTTTGGAATTCATAGCCACATGGCCAAATTTGTTACAGATGGTGCAAATGACATTTGTTACCTTTTCCATCTCAAATGGACTAAACCGATTGTTGTAGGGTCTTTTCAAGTTCATGTTTCCTTGGTTATCATAATTTCTCATCTAGTTGCCATTTGATCTTGGATGTATGTGAGGTACAGGATTATTTGTTCCATATCTGCATTCAACTGATCTATGTCCATACATTTTTCATGTAAATCAATGACCTTAAAATTTCTTAGACACATACCTAGCATTAGAATTGTAGCTTTTATTTCCATTGAGTTTGTCTCTAAAAACATTTACAGTGTGACCAGGTTTAAGACAAACAAAGGAAACTGGTTTGAAAACCTTTTTACTAGTGGGATTTTTAGCCTCATGAATGTTGTTCTTTGTAAGATAAGATTCTTCTTTCTTAGATGTGTTAAAACAAAGTCCAGTGGTATCACCTTTCATCCTTTGTGATTGGATTTATTCATCTAGCAAGGTAGAACTCTGGTTGAACTTTTCTAGTTTCTCATTAGCTTTGATGAGCTACCTGGTGAGATATTCATTATGTTGTAGCATCATAAATTGTACGCACTTGCTAAAGCAGTACAATTTCACATCTAGTTTAGCACCCGCCTTGGCGCATTTGGCATTTTGCATTGCATTTCTCCTTTAGCACTTAATTAATCAAATTAATTAGGTCTAAGGTTCTATTTCATCATCTTCCACATCATAAAGTTGGCCGTTTCATTAAAGTGTGCCCCTTTCATTTTATTCCTCCAATACATCATTTAATCAAAAACCCTAATTAAGTCCTATTTTGAACTTGGGGGCTTGATTTCAGGGGTCAAAACATCTCAAAATCACCTGTAACTTTGGGATTCTCTCTAAAATCATCATATTCGACGGCCCTAAAAATTTGGTGAAAACTTGCCAGGACCATGGCGCCTGGAGTGCACACGGTCTCGGACATTTTTCCCGAAATTTTAGGAGCATGATCCAATCATAAAATAAAGCTTAACCCCAGGAAATTGGTAGGAGATTCAATCTCTAAGTCGGCCTAGAGTTGAAATTAAGACCTAGGGTTTCATATATAAGAGCTCTCTTTCTTCATTTGAAAGGATCCGGATTTTGGTTTCAGGGACCTTCTAGGTAGCGAAAGAGCAGATCTTTGAAGACTTCAACAACATTCAACATCCATCTATCAAGCATTCATTAATTTCATTTATCCATTTAGGGCTTTGAAGGCATTGAAGAGCAATAAGAGATCACCGACTGAAGATTGGCTTGTACCCCTCCCTTGGGGTTGGGTATGATTTCATGTTGTTTTCATGTCTTTGCATAAGCCTCATTATATCACTTGTATTCATGCTTTAGATCTCTTTACATCTTGATTTGGAGCATTTACATTATCATTTACAAGCAATTAGGGTTTACTTTCTAGGTTGCTCTAGTTTGCTTACTTGCATTTTAGGATCTTGCACACACACAAGGTCTGCACACACATTACTTTTACAATACAACTTGGCTATTCATGGAGGTGAAAATCACCAAAGTGGGGGTTTGACTAAGGAAAAACCCTATATAGCCACCCAAAACACCTTTTCAGATATAAGTGCAGATTTCGGGATTCAGACGACGCCGCAAGTTGCAGATCCGGAAGAAGCAGACGGAGACCAAACCATACACCAGATTTCAGAGCAAAAGACCAGGACAGGGGCGTGGGGTGCCCTTGTACTTCTAGGATAGGGGTGCTAGGCACCCTGGTCCCTGGGACAGGGGCGCTGGGCGCCCTGGTCCTTCTGCCAGACAACATTTCCGACAGTTTTCTAGGTTGCAAAATAGCAGTTTCAGGTGCAGTTTCGGGAGCAGAATCAGGATAGTGGCGCCCGCGCCCTAGTCCTGAACATTTTCACTCAGATTTTAACTCCAGGTATGCATCTACATTCTTGTCTTGTCCTTGTGTTTGCAGCTTTTCACTATTTAACGTCAATTCTGCAATTTTGTTATTAGTTCATACTTGCACTTTGAGGTTAGGAATTGAACTTGCATCTTTTTATCTTTCAATTACAAAAAAGGAATAGAAACCCTAATAGGTAGCCCGTGGCTCTCTCATTCACAAAAATAAGTAGCCAATTGTGTGATACCTCTAGGCTCTTTCATATTCCATAATGTGTGTCAAAAGGTAGGATTAGGACATGTTAACCTAGTCTCGCTTTTTCCCCTACACATTTTGGTGAACCTGACGTGAATCTTACTATTGCTTTCTCTTGCATTGCATTTGTTAGATCTAGATCTAGATTTAGTGTGTTTCATTTAAGTCCATTTTCAAAAAAAAAAAGAGGACAAAAGAAAAAGAAAAGAGTGTGCATTGTGTGTTTAAATTTTATGCAACTTTTTCAAAATGTCGGATTTTTATTTACAAGATGTTCATGTTTATGATGATGTATGCAATTATGTCAATTATGAGTATAGCCAAGATGAATTAGATGAAACTTTAGATGAGTTTTTGAATCTTAAAGATGTCAAACCTTCATTTTACCAAAGACTCATAAACCTTGTTACTATGCCATTTCATTGTGATGAGAAAGATAAGTCGAATGGTTCCTCTCAAGGGTACATTCCTATCAACTCTTCCACTGAATCTAGTAACATGGTTGTTTTCAATAATCCCCTCTATGAGGAGATGTCTCCTTTTGAATCAAAAGATAAACCTTTTAATCGATATGATCATGCTTTGTTGGATGATGCTCTTGATGACTTTATGGCTTTGTCGAAATCTTTAAACAAGAACAAAACTGCTAAATTAGTTAACATGATAAACCTAAAAGAACATAATAAGCCTCTCTTTGAAGTCCAAGGTGCTTGTCCTTCTCCCATCTTTCAAGTTCCTAAATCGCCTCTCCTTACTGTCCAAGGAGGGTATGGTCATGATTCCTTTCTTACTCCGAATAAACCTATCATCACTGTGCAAGGAAGAAAACCTATAAGTCCTTATAGTTATGCCAAGCAATTAACTAAAGAGAGTTATCATGCGGTTGCCCATACTTATCATACTAGAAATAATAGGCAGCCTAATCCTCCTCCTATTACTCCAGTTTCTCTTCCTAATCCTCAACCAATTCTTCTGCAAGCTCCACGTATTTCACAAGTTCTTGGTAAGGAATATGATCTCATAGAACAACTTAAAGCTACCCCTGCTAAGATATCTCTTTGGGATTTGATTCAAACTTCTTCCGCTCATCACGGGATGTTACAAGATGCCTTGAAAGATTTGAGTGTTCCTCCACCAAATACATCTAGTAATATAGTGTCTTTGGTTAACTCTGTGATGAATCCTAAAGCTCAAATTGTGTTTACTCAAGACGAGTTGCCTACTAGTGAAATTCAACATCAATATGATCCCTTGATGATTGTGGTTATCATAAATGACACTACTATAAGATGAACACTGGTAGATAATGGCTCTGGCCTTAATGTGTGTAGCATTAATCTATTGCATAAGATGAATGTGGATACATCCCTTATTGAGCCTGACTCTCATCCCATTCGAGGCTTTGACAATGTGGCTAAGTCTTCATTAGGTATTATCACCTTACCCCTCATAGTGGGGCCTGTTACTTTGCCTACTCCTATTCATGTTATGTCGGGAAATCTAACATACAACTTGTTATTAGGGAGACCTTGGATTCACAGTATGCAAGCTGTCCCCTCTACATTGCATAGACAAGTTAAATTTATTTATAACAATAAGACATATACCTTGATAGGTGATACTAATTTCCAAGCTTGTTTGCAAACATCTACTTCCAAAGGGAGTTCTTCTAAGTCTTCCTCGCCTGGTGATGACTCTTTAAACAAGATACCTATCGATGAATCCTCGCTCTCTGATGATCAAAATTCTTTGGATATGTCTGGAGCTCCTAAAGAAGATTCTTCTCAACTTGAATCTACACATGAGAAGGATTTTGATCCTGAGAAGGTTCTCACAGAAGACGATTGGGGATCTCTTGATTTTAATCCCACCTTTGTAGGTGAATATAAGGTTCCTTCTAGAGAGCTTAAAGTTGAAAAGAAGGAAGAAGCTAAAAATCAATCAATCTTACCTGAGCCTATGAGCAATAATTTCATGGCCACTTCTCAAACTTCTTCTCCTCACACTTCTAATTCTGAAGAGTTTGACTCTTTGTCTTATGAAAAACCACCTTCTCTCTCTGAAATGGCTGATCATTATGGTCATGGTTTTCATATTCTAGCTAAGCATGGGTATCATGGAAATGGTTGTGGCGCTCACGAACAAGGAATAAAGGTTCCTCTAGAGAATAATCTTTATGATATGGCCTTGCAAGCGCACTAAAGCTTCTAAGAGACCATGTATTAGTGTTAATGTTATTTCTACATCCCTACCAATGAGACACCCTAAGTATATTGATGGGTATCCTTCGTGTGCCTGTGCTTTGGATGTCTTTCCTACCGATGATGCTTTAGCTGAGTTTTTAGGAGCATATGATACTCTTCCTCGTTATCATCACAATAGGGGATTTCCTTATTGTTTGAACACTGAAGCTTATTTTGGAAAAGGGATTGATAATGATGAGATTGTGAAAGAATTCCCTCAGTTAAAGGATACTCAAAAAAGTAATCTTCTTATGAGTGACACCATTGATGTTAAGATGGATCCTTGCAATGAAGAAAAAGTTATTAAAATTGGAAAATGTTTGGGTGAAGAAGAACAAAAACAATATGCAGATTTATTGCATGAATTCCCTGAGATCTTTGCTTGGACATATTCTGACATGCCTAGCATAGACCCTAAGATCGTTACTCATAATATTGTCTTAGTTCCCGATGCTAAGCTTGTGAGACAAAAGATTCAAAAAATGAATCCTAAGGTAGCTTTGCTTGTTAAGGCTGAGATTGAAAAATTATTGGACGCTGGATTTATCCGCCTTATTGATTATTCCCCGTGGATTTCAAATATTGTCACTGTGGCTAAATCAGAGAATAAAATAAGAATGTGTACTAACTTTCAAGATTTAAATAAAGCTTCTTTGAAAGATGATTTTCCCCTCCCAAACATTGACATGATAGTTGATTCTACAGCAGGACATGCTTTGTTATCCTTCATGGATGGTTTTTCAAGATACAATCAAATTTTCATTAATCCTCAAGATCAATTCAAAACTGCTTTCACCACTCCTTGGGGTACATTTTGTTGGGTAATGATGCCTTTCGGACTTAAAAACACTGGCGCAACTTATCAACGAGCGATGACCCTTATCTTTCATGATTACATGCATAAGATTTTAGAAGATTATGTTGATGATATTTTAGCCAAATCCATTCTTCGTATAGATCATATTAAGATCCTTCGCCAAATCTTTGAAAGAATTCATAAATATCACATGCGCTTGAATCCCCAAAAATGTGTTTTTGGTGTGGATAGTGGAAAACTATTAGGATTCATAGTTTCGCATCGTGGGATTGAGGTGGACACTAAGAAAATAGATGTGATTGTCAACATGCCACCTCCTAAAAATGTGTCTCAACTCAAAAGCTTACAAGGAAAGATTCAAGCTATTCGTAGGTTTGTATCTCAACTTGCGGATCGTACTTTTCCTTTTACTCAACTTCTCAAAAAGAATATCACCTTTCAATGGAACAAAGATTGTCAGCAAGCATTTGAAGATTTAAAAGTATATTTGGCTAATCCTCCTACCCTTCAACCTGCCGAACCTTCTAAACCCTTTCTTCTTTATACAGCTGCTTCCTCTCATGCTCTCATAGCATTATTGGCACAACACGATAAAGATGGTAAGGAGTGTCCAGTTTATTATATAAGTCATACCTTAGTCAATTATGAGACACGATATTCTGCGATAGAAAGACAATGCTTGGCCTTGGTGTTTGCGACTCAAAAATTGAGACATTATCTTTTAAATTCAGAAGTCCACGTCTTGGTAAAGTTTGATCCTTTGAAGCATCTTTTCTCTAAGACTGATTTATCAGGTTGCCTAGCTAAGTGGGTTATGATGTTAACTGAATTTGACCTTAAATTTGTTTCACAAAGAGCAATTAAAGGGCAAGCATTGACCGATCACCTAGTTGAGGCCCCTTCACCTTTCTCCTTCCCTAACCCTGAGTCTTTTCCTGATGACTTCATTCTTTGTACAGAGAAAGATGAAACTTGGGAGTTATACTTTGATGGCTCTAAAGGTCATACAGGATCGGGGGCAAGTGTTGTTTTGATTTCTCCTACAAAGAAGTCCATTCCCTTATCTTATCGTCTCAATTTCCTATGTACCAATAACATTGCTAAGTATGAGGCTCTTATAGCAGGAATAAAGGTAGCCTTGGCTTTGAATGTAAAGCACATACATATTTATGGAGATTCTCAATTGATTATAAGACAAGTAACAGGACTGTATCAAGCAAAACAAGAAAAATTATCACAATATAAAGACCTTGCTATCTCCTTGTTACAAAAATTTGATTCTTATACCATGGAACTTGTTCCTCGAAAAGATAATCAATATGCAGACGTAATGGCCTATGTGGCTTCTCTGGTATCTTTAGAGGACCCTATGGTTGATCTTAAATTTGTTATTCACAACCTTATTTCTCCAGCTATTGTAGATGATTCTAGCCTGGTGACATGTTGCGACTTTATAGACTCGGATGAATGGTATTTGCATATCGTAAGATACTTGACCGATGGTACCTTTCTTGGTTCCGCTAATAGGAACACCAGGGCTAGAATTTGCAAGCTGTCTGCTAGATATATCATCCTTTCTAATGTTCTTTACCGAAGTGGTTATAACGGTCTTCTCCTTCGCTGTCTTAACAAATCGGAAATCACTATTGCTCTTGAAGAGGCGCATTCAGGTGCCTGTGGGGGGCATTTTGGAGGCAAATCCTTGGTTCAAAGGTTGCTTCATATGGGATATTATTGGCAAACTATGCAGTAGGATTCTTTTTCATTTGTTAAGAAATGTCATCAATGTCAACAACACAATAACCTGATTCATGCTCCTACCCAAGAACTTCGTTCTCATGTAGCTTCTTGGCCTTTCTCTACATGGGGGCTGGATCTTATCGACAAAATCTCTCCTCCTTCATCTCAAGGACATACCTTCATTATAACCACAATAGATTACTTTACAAAGTGGGTAGAAGTTGTTCCCCTTCGCTCTACTACTGCTGAAGTGATTTGTCGATTTCTTCTAGAAAACATTATTTCTCGATTCGGGATACCTACCACTATAATCTCCGATAATGGGACATCATTTAAGAATAAGGACGTGAAGAAATTCCTCGAGAAATATCATATCAAACATCGATTTTCTACACCATACTATCCTCAATCAAATCGTCAAGCCGAATCATCAAATAAGATAATTGAACAAATTCTTCGCAAAACCGTGAATAAGCATGGTAAGGATTGGAATACTTAGCTAATTTATGCTCTTTGGGCCTACCGAACGAGTTTACGAATTGCTACAGGAACCACCCCTTATAATCTTGTTTATGGTGCTGATGCTATTATGCCTTTAGAGTTAGAGATTCCATCACTTAGAGTTTCTCTCAAAGGTATAGTAGATGATGACTCTTATAGAGAACAAAGACTTCAACAGCTTGAGATGCTTGATGAACAGCGTATAAATGCTCTTGAGTATATTCAAGCGTATCACAAAACTCTACAATGAAGCTATAATGATAAGGTTATTCAACATTCTTTCTTGGTAGGTGACTTAGTTCTCTATGAGAATCAGCGCAATGTGAATGCCTTACCTGAAGAAAAGGGAAAATTTAGTCCTAATTGGCTTGGACCGTATATCATTATTGAAGATTATGGATCAGGTGCTTATAAAATAGCAGGTGTAGATGGTACACCTCTTAAAGAACCTATAAATGCTATGCACTTGCATAGATACTATGCTTAATTCCTCCTTTCTTATCTTTTATTTCATGTATCTTCTTTGCACTTCTTCAATTGGATAATATGTTAGCATATCTTTGTTAGAGCAAATAGAATTAAAAGATATTTTGTTTAATCTATATTGCTTCGTTCCTGACAAGCGAGTTTCTTTACTTTATGGTTTGTCTTGAATTCATCTATGTAAATTGCAAAAGATTTACATTTTCATTATGCTAGCATATTATACAATGTCTTTATGTGTTAAGTAGAATTGTATCATGTTAAATCACATTACTTATATGATTCTTAGGCTTAACACATATTTCTTCTCTATCATCAATGTAGTACTTGATTAAATATTTTATTTTAATTAAGTCACACATGTATCAATTTAATCATGGAGCATTGAGAAATCAATCACATGGAAATTAAATTCAGAACATACATGTACATCTACCGAATGTATTAACTTTAATCAAAATACACATTGTTTTAGACATTAAAGATAACACGTTTGAGACAAAGAAGCATGTATATATATATATATATGTGTGTGGATAAATATACAAAAGTAGGTCACTATACATCCAAAATGTGACCTACCCTACATCATAAGTTCATCTCCTATCCCTAGGGCTAGTGGCTGGAGAGTGACGACTAGACGCTCCCTCCTGCTCCGGCTGTGAAGGTGGACCCATGGGTGTATAGCGTGATATAGATCGTGAATGACTCCGAGAGGAACTCCTACGATCCCTATCCATAAGGATCGCGCGATACGAGGTAGCCTCGGCCTGAGCTGCTACTAGATCACGCTATGCCTGCTGAAGGTCCTTTGATAGAGCTTGCTCTCTCTCCCTCCATATTTCCACCTGTACTTGAAATGGGGAAAACAAGTCATCATGCCGACCCACGTTCCCTTGAGGTCTATAAGCAACTTGTGAGGAACTAGGGATCTGCGCTGTCATGGAAATATCTATCACTGCTTGCTGGATCAGGGAACGCCACTCTTGCACACTAGCTGTAGTAGTAGAATAGATTTTGTATTAGTTCTATTTTATATCATCAAAACATTAATCAATCAATATAAATCTACTATACCTAGATCTCCCTCATGCCAGTAGGGATCATGATATGGTAGCATCTGTGACTGGGAACTACTAGGCTCCCCACGCTTGAATGATCTGTGCACGATGGGTACAGGTCTCCGTATCGCCTCGTGTTCCCCCTTCTGGGGAATGAGAGGAGGATCTAAGGCTATGGTATCATCTCCTGAATGGTGAGGAACTACATCTGACTCCTCCTCATCATCTCTATCCTCCTCCTCCTTGTCATCCTCGTCCTCATCCGCATCCTCATTCTCCTCATCATCATCTCTATCTGTGTCATCCTCCTCTCCTTCCTCCTCCTCCTTGGCACTAGGCTGATCTCCTATGGGTGGATCAGGACCTCTTGCCTCCTCATGACCCTCTCCCTCCTCTGGCTCCTCTGATCTGGATCCCTGATCCTCATCTCGGTCTCCATGACTCCATGGACCTGGATGGCCTGTCGGGTGATCTGGTGGAAAGATAGGCCCCGGGTATGTCCTCACAAACCATGATTGATACCTGCACTGTGCTTCAGGATCTACGGCATAATCAGTGACCACATCCTGATTGGATCCCTCTATATCTGTGATCTCGATATCATCTATCGTAGGTCTCGCTACTGCTCTGGGTCTGGGAAGGACTCGTGAGTGTCGAGTGTAGATGGGTACATCGGCTGGAACACACTGCTCTAGCCCAAAATGCCTCCATACTCGATCAAAGTAGAATGGGACTATGATATGTGGATATCGTCCTCTCAATAGGCGGTTCCTCTATAAGCATGCTAGCTGTCTCTCCATCCCATCCCATCTGTGCATCCGCAGATATGGTCTCCATATAGTCACCTCAGCTGTCAATCTATCAAATGTCACTTTCCAATACAATAGATCCCCAAATGTCCACTCACTGGTAAGTGGATAAGCAAATACCCTAGGTCGCTCGCTAGCCACACTCATCGGATAGCCGACAGGCCTGGTGCATGTAAAGTGCTCAAATATCCACACCTGCAGAAGTGTGCATGTCATCAAACTACAACCCTATCCAAAAACATACTCCTCGAGGTCGTGATAGAGATGTCCAAGCATACTCTGACCCCAGGCATATACTCTCCTATGTCTCTCCATAGCCCTGATGCACCATGTGAGACCCCCATGCATGTGCGTACCTCACCTGTTAGGGCAGACAACTAGTGCAATGATGGTGATCATAAGACATCTCATGAGGGGCACCTCTCCTGTAGGATGTAAGAGCCAACTGACCATGATGCGACCTCTCGTCTCGCTCGGCATGACTCTCCCTATGCAGTATACCTGCTCCCTCTAATGGTCCTCCGCTGACCGATCGGTTGCATATGTCATGGTAGCTCCTCTGATTGGTAGGTGAAGTATGCTGTACACATCCTCAAGTGTCACTGTCATCTCCCCTAATAGAAGCTAGAATGTACATGCATCAGGATCCCATCGCTCCATAAGTGCCATCAACATTGCAGGATGAAATTGAATGGCCGACATAAGAATCATATACCACAAACCTACCATAGATAATGTATCTCTCTCTGCCTGAGTCAGTCGAGGAATCTAATCTCGCAAACTGCGAAGAATCTACCCCGCCGTGTGCTCTCTCATGTATGGCAGACCCTGCAATACAAAAACATCAGTGTAATCAGTAATCAATCATCACAATCATCTATGCCAAAAGAAAAAATTATTGAACATCGAAAGCTAACCCTCCCCAAGTCCTGATTAGGACCATGGCACCCTGAGAGGACCATGGCGCCTTGAGGGGACCATGGCACCCTGAGAGGACCATGGCGCCCTTTAGGGACCATGGCGCCCCACAGGGACCATGGCACCCTTTAGGGACCATGGCACCCTGATGGGACCATGGCACCTTGGCTGGGACCCAGGGTCAGATTCCAGGGCCCGCATTCGATCATAGAAAATCAAAGTCAACAGAAATGCAGAAAGTCAAAGTCAAAGTTTAGTCAACTCACCTCGTCCAGTGGCTCGTCGTCGATCACGGCCTGTCGCATGATCTCAATCCTCGTGGGACGCTCCGATCATCATGAAGGCATGATGATGGCTATGTGGGCTCCGCTATAATGAACAATACTCAGAAATCAACAAAGTTACAAATGCAATAGTCACTTTCAAAGTATATACTTTCATTCCTTTACCTTTACTTTCAAAACCCTAATTTTCCCTAATTACTCATTTCATCATAACTTGAGTTTGGGAGATGCGAGTTTCGAACCGTTTGTTGCGTAGGAATTGTATTTTCGTTCCCTTACTCCCTTGATGTTACAAAATGTGCTCTGATGAAGCCCTTTTAGTGAACATCTCTCATCAATAATCGCTCACACAATTTGTCATAAGTAAACATGCGACCCTGTTTCACCTCCCTAATAAGAAAGCTGAAACAGGGGGGCATATAGCTACTCGCAAATTTCATCACTTTCCTTAGTAAGCATTAGGTGATTTTGTGATCTAACATGTGTTTTGTAGGGTGCGGTTCCTAACTATGTACTACAGATACCGCTAGGGGCTTCGTTCGACGGACTTATGGATATATCCTTTTTTCAAATAATGTTTATGTTCTTGTACTTTAGCTTGCATATGCACGTAGTACTCATATGACCACTAAAGTGGGGGCTAAATGTAGCATCATAAATTATACGCACTTCTTAAAGCAGTACAATTTCACATCTAGTTTAGCACCCGCCTTGGCGCATTTGGCATTTTGCATTGCATTTCTCCTTTAGCACTTAATTAATCAAATTAATTAGGTCTAAGGTTCTATTTCATCATCTTCCACATCATAAAGTTGGGCCTTTTCATTAAAGTGTGCCCCTTTCATTTTATTCCTCCAATACATCATTTAATCAAAAACCCTAATTAAGTCCTATTTTGAACTTGGGGGCTTGATTTCGAGGTCAAAACATCTCGAAATCACCTGTAACTTTGGGATTCTCTCTAAAATCATCATATCCGATGGCCCTGAAAATTTGGTGAAAAGTTGCCAGGACCATGGCGCCCGGAGTGCACACGGTCTCGGACATTTTTTCTGAAATTTTAGGAGCGCGATCCAATCATAAAATAAAGCTTAACCCCAAGAAATTGGTGGGAGATTCAATCTCTAAGTTGGCCTAGAGTTGAAATTAAGACCTAGGGTTTCATATATAAGAGCTCTCTTTCTTCATTTGAAAGGATCCAGATTTTGGTTTCAGAGACCTTCTAGGCAGCGAAAGAGAACATCTTTGAAGACTTCAACAACATTCAACATCCATCTATCAAGCATTCATTAATTTCATTTATCCATTTAGGGCTTTGAAGGCATTGAAGAGCAATAAGGGATCACCGACTGAAGATTGGCTTGTACCCCTCCCTTGGGGTTGGGTATGATTTCATGTTGTTTTCATGTCTTTGCATAAGCCTCATTATATCACTTGTATTCATGCTTTAGATCTCTTTACATCTTGATTTGGAGCATTTACATTATCATTTACAAGCAATTAGGGTTTACTTTCTAGGTTGCTCTAGTTTGCTTACTTGCATTTTAGGATCTTGCACACACACAAGGTCTGCACACACATTACTTTTACAATACAACTTGGCTATTCGTGGAGGTGAAAATCACCAAAGCGGGGGTTTGACTAAGGCAAAACCCTATATAGCCGCCCAAAACAC
Source organism: Cryptomeria japonica (assembly GCF_030272615.1). Taxonomy (NCBI): domain Eukaryota; kingdom Viridiplantae; phylum Streptophyta; class Pinopsida; order Cupressales; family Cupressaceae; genus Cryptomeria; species Cryptomeria japonica. Next base: position 252,975,039 of record NC_081411.1, read on the forward strand.
CTTTTCAGATATAAGTGCAGATTTCAGGATTCAGACGACGCCGCAAGTTGCAGATCCGGAAGAAGTAGACGGAGACTGAACCATACACCAGATTTTAGAGAAAAAGACCAGGACAGGGACGTGGGGTGCCCTGGTCCTGCCAAGATATGGGCACTAGGCGCCCTAGTCCCTGGGACAGGGGCGCTGGGCGCCCTGGTCCTTCTGCCAGATAGCATTTCCGACAGTTTTCCAGGTTGCAAAATAGCAGTTTCAGGTGCAGTTTCGGGAGCAGAATCAGGACAGTGGCGCCCGCGCCCTCATCCTGAACATTTTCACTCAGATTTTAACTCTGGGTACGTATCTGCATTCTTTTCTTGTCCTTGTGTTTGCAGCTTTTCACTGTTTAACGTCAATTCTGCAATTTTGTTATTAGTTCATACTTGCACTTTGAGGTTAGGAATTGAACTTGCATCATTTTATCTTTCAATTACAACAAAGGAATAGAAACCCTAATAGGTAGCCCATGGCTCTCTCTTTCACAAAAAGAAGTAGCCAATTGTGTGATACCTCTAGGCTCTTTCATATTTCGTAATGTGTGTCAAAAGGTAGGATTAGGACATGTTAACCTAGTCTTGCTTTTTCCCCTACACAATAATCATCAAGCCAATAGAATAATTTTTTAATTGCAACCGCATCAATAGATTCAAAGTATTGAGTAAGTTATGATTGATAGAATAGTGATAGTCATGAAGAGCATAGAACCAGTAAAATAGAGATAGTTTGATTGGTCACCGGTAGACTAAATGTTATGTTTTTTGAGTTATGTATTATTTTTCTGACATAAGGAAAGAATAATGATCAAGGTGACCAAATTCAATGAAGCTAGGGAACTGTTCCAGGGTTCTTAGCTGACTTAAAAATGTTGTTTTGAGGAGATGAACATTGAATGATTTGATGGATCCAGAGTGTGAATTTGACCATGCGATAGAAGGAGTTAGGTTTTGATGTTTAGTCAGTGATAGAAGCAGAGTTGAAGTGGATATAATTAAGTACAGTGGTGCTAACAATATATCAATCAAACATTGTTATTCCCTAATAGTTGTAGCAAGAAAATCCTCTCACAAGGTCACTCCTAACAGAGTGTGATAGGATCCTAGGAGGTCTGAAAGTTAAATCCTCTAACAAGGTGACACATTAGCTTGTGTTTTGTAAATCCTCTAGCAAGGTAACTCCTAACAGAGCTGGGTCTTAACATGATTTATTATAATAGCTCTTAACTGATCTAAAGCACTCTTAAGCAAGTGTCACTCCTAATAGGGTGTTGTATGACCTTAATCGGTCAAATCTCTATTCTCCAGATAGTTGACCCTTGTGGTTACTAATTCCCACCGCACGGTTTTTCCCATTTAGGTTTCCATGTGAAAATCATTTTGTTATGATTTGCATGCTTTATTGGATATTTGTTTTCACTGATTCACCCCCCTCTCAGTGCCTTATAAGTTTATCAATTGGTATCAGAGCCTAATTCTCTTAAGGCTTAACCACTTGGGAGGGATCCCTAAGGCTAACATGGGGGAAATGAGTTACAGGTTGCTTTCAAACAAGCTTGTAGAGTCTAAAGAAGCCCTTGGTGAATTAAGGGTTAAGTATAAATCTTCATTGGTCAAGAGAAGAGAGTTGGCTAAGCAGTTGATGGAACTTAGTGAAAATAGTTCATCTAAGGGAACAAACATTGATACATTAGCTAATGAGGTGGAAAAGATGAAATTTGATGAGAAGTCAAATTTGAGAAGAGAGTTGGAAGGCCTTACCATCAGAATGAGTCAAGAGATGGAAGTTGTTGGAATCAAAGAACACTGAGATAGGGGTGGGGTGAATCAGTTTTCTATGGTATGATCAATTTTAACCTTATTAAAATATGTATACACCAACCCATATAGCGGTACATAAAGAATTGAAAGAAGTAAAGAAACCAATAAGCCAATCACATAAATGAGAATCATAACACACATAATTATACGTGGAAAACCTCAAACAGGAAAAATCATGGTGGGATTTGTGACCCACAATATCAATTCACTACCATATGAAAAGATATTACGAAATATAGGGGTCTGCACTTAAAGGAAGGCTTACAACCTAGAGTACACTACTCAATCAAAGAAGGAGCCTCACTGACTATCATATAAATCCAGACTACAATCTAGAGAAATGATTGAACTATAGAGATAGAATCTTCTATGCCTGAATACAATTCCGGTTAAGCTCTGTATGTTCAGGTCTGAAACACTAAACCTTTTACCGGAATAACCATTATGTAAATATCCTCACATACATGATCTCTCTGATATATTTTGCACTTCCTTCCTAATATATATTCACATTATATCACATCCACCTATCCATATCAAAATGATCTAGTTCAACTGACCTATATACCCTATACAATTTATCATGCCTTATGTTAGCTTACAAAGATAATTACAATATCAATATACATGTTGTCTAGATGACATAAATACATGAATATGAAAATTAATTGCTGATGCCAGATCCAAAAGATGTCAGCCTCCAATACCGATAGCCTAGTTCTAAACCATGTTAGCCTACATTGTCGATAGCCAAAGAATTCCTTCCATCCTGCCAATGTTGGTGCCGGTGTAGTGTCTATGAAGTGTCGACACATAAGTGAACTAAAACATGAAGCCAGAATAAGATATCATATTTCCATGAATGAGAACATAGTGAAATCAACCAATTGAGTGTCAATTTCCAACAATCTCCCCCTTTGGCATTGATGGCAACACTCATGTGAAAAATGATCATGGTTTCATCTATCAGTTTCATCCTGTTTGCTCCCCCTGAGCTGAATATTCATCATTAATACAAAATACTCCATACTTGCCCTAATGCATACAAGTCCCCCTTTTCTTCCTTTTTCACATCTATATCACTCTCCCTTTGACGTCAATACCATCAAAATTTCCAAAAATAATGCCAAAGATCCAAAACCAGGATGAATAATGAAAGATACTATACAATTAATATCCCAAAAATATCTTAACAAAGCTTAATATATTTGAAAGTATCTAGGTATGCCTTCTCCAAAAGCTTAAGATAAGTATCCCAACCAGATTTGAAAGTGCTGGAAATAGATACAAGTACATTTAGCATATGGGCAAAGGACTCTTTCTCATTTAGGTCTATCGGTGTGGGCTTGCGAGCCATATCTATACACTCCTTATGTACACTAAGTGAATCCAACCAGGGACTCACCAAACCTCTAAGACTTCTGGCTCTTCTTATGATATTGTCTTTTTCTTTCTCAAGAGAAGAAACTTGGGCTTCCAAAACCAAAATTTGACCATCAGTGGATGTAGTCAATAAATTCAATCCATCAAAAGAATTAGCTATACTTGCAATTTTCTCCTGGAATTCCTTAATCTTCTTATCAAAATTAAATGTAAGAGCATCTATGTTACAACATACTCTATAAATATTTGTACACTGTTTCAAAGAATTATCTATCAATTTCAGTTTCTCATCAATTTCCTTTCTCTTAGACTCAATCATTTGATCAAATGTAGCTCTTTTATCCTGTGTGAACCTCTCTAGTGCTTTTCAATTTGAAATTTTTTGCAAGGATTGAAAATCCTTTGAAATGTGCTTTGTAATTGTTTTAAGCTTGCCAAATGGGCTTGCTTCTCTATCAATGTTTCTCTAGGACTAGTCTATGTAAAACAATGATAGAATTATCAATAATCTCTTTATCTATAAATCCCTCCTTCATCAATTTTTGTGCAACCATCATCATGAGTTCAGTAGGACTCATCTTAGTTATGTTTTTCTTTTCAACCTACGAGGTGTCAATTGACAACAATGATGGACTCACTACCAATTCCCCGCCAAATTCCTCTTTCTTCTCCTTTGATGATTTATCTTTTACTGTTTCCTCACTTGCAACGGTGGCTTTGCCACTTGGTGCTGACTTAATAATGGTCGGCTCCTCCTTAGGAACTATAACCTCATCCTATGCATCTGTATCTGGAGGACTATTTTCCTCAATATTAGTATCTGGTACATTATCAACTATTTTAATCTCTGTATTTTCAGGTATCTCAACATTTTCCTATACATTTGTATCTATTGGGGGCTTAATTTCTACTATGTTAATTTTTTTCAAAATTGAGGGTGAAGAACCCATAATTCTCTTTCCTTTTCCTTCAACTGGGGTCTTTGAAACATCTATTTTTTATTCTAGTGAAGTAAAGAAACCATGGTTATATTCAAATAACTTAACCCATGCCTTGTGGGTCTCCATGATTATCTATTTTACCCTTCCTAACATAAGACTGGTTATTCTATGTTTGTTGTTAAATATTTTTCTATCTGCAACCTCAAGTGTCCTTTCCATTTCCTCTGGAGTAATAGAAACACAAACAATTAACAACTCTTGAATTTTTATGTGCTTTTCTTCTTGCATTGTTGATAGTCTCCCAGCATCTAACATATCATATAATTCTGCCGGCGTTTGGTTTTCAATTTATGTCAAGGCTTTCTTATAAATATCCAAATATAACAACACTTCTTCCTCCACCTCTCTTTGTTCATCATTATCTAAACAATCATAGTAAAAATGTACATTCTTTAACATCCCATCCTTAGTTATTTCATCTACTAATTTTGTACATCTTTTTTGTGGAATGATAGTTACATTACCAGATTGAATTGTCGTATCAATGTCATTCTTCTTCTTCCTTTTAATAGTACCGGATGGAGTAGAAGGTTTTACTTTTGGTGCTTTATTTTGTGCCAGTAACGTGAATGCAACTTTCCTAACAAGTTTCTTTTTAGCCTCTACCTTGGTTTCCTCTGTTTTCTTCCTTATAAGCCTTTTGAAAGCTAGGGGTGTGTCATCCTCAGATATAGACTCTGCTCTAATAGACTCAATGAAAAGTTCTAGTTCTTTTCTCTATTAGTTAAGATGAGAGGGGGGGGTGAATCATAAAAACTCACAATACAATATATTCACCTGATTCAACCTTGGTAGCCTTTACTGATATGCAACTATGACTGTAAATCATTCAATAATCATAAATAGATACACTTAAAACATCATAACACATTTAACACCAGATTTAACGTGGAAACCCAAATAGGGAAAAACCTGTTAGGGTTTCAAGCAGATCCAAAGCAAATATGAACTAACAATTATATGCAGATTTAAATACAAAAGATAAAGAAATAAAACAAGACACAGATAACACAGAGATTTAACATGGTTCACCCAGAATGGGTTACGTCCACCATACAAAGTCATCCAATCTTTCTTATTATCCAACAAAAACAACACATCAACCTTACAATGCCTTGAGCATCCCAGCCACTTATAACATGTTTTTTTAGGGAAACAAACAAAGTCGACCTTTTTAGGGTTTTATTACAATGTCAGTTTTCATCAACAAAAAATGGCAAAAATATTTTTCTCGGGGGCTGCTGCCCTCAAACCCCCACTTTTCTCGGGGGCTAGTGCCCCTGAACCCCTGCCCGGGGCCCAACCCGACCGCAGACCTCGGTGAGGATACGTGCTGAGTGTATAGTAATTTGCTGATCAGTCACCACATTTCAACAATCTCCCACTTGGAGACTGATTAGGCTCCACACCCAACAATCTCCCACTTGGAGACTGAAACTACAGAACACCACTGTACATGCAACATCCACTGGATAAAATATTAGGAATTGACTGGTATAAATTCCACAATTATCAATCAAGAAGACCAACAGAACCTGATGAAGAAATCAGCTTCTCCTGTGGAACTACCTTTGTGAACATATCAGCAGGATTCTCACTTGTGTGAATCTTCTCAAGCCGTAACTGACCCTCCTCTAAAATAGTCCGGATGAAGTGGTACCTGAGCTGAATGTGCTTTGTCCTTGAATGAAAAACAAAGTTCTTCGCAAGATGAATGGCACTTTAGCTATTAGTATACAATGGGCTATCCTCTTGTGTTTGACCCAATTCCTTCAGAAAACATTGCAACCAAATCATCTCCTTGCTGGCTTTTGTAGCAGCAACATACTCAGCTTCTGTGGTTGAAAGTGCAACAACCTTTTGCAGCCTAGAAATCCAACTGACTGCAGCTCCCCCTATAGTAAAAGCATATCTTGTAGTACTCCTCCATGAATCAATATCACCCGCCAAATCAGAGTCAACAAATCCACTCAGAGCAGCATTAGATCCTTTGAAACATAATGCCTTCGTAGTAGTTCCTTTCAAATACCGAAGAATCCATTTCATAGCATTCCAATGTTCCATACCCGGATTACTCATAAACCTGCTCACAACTCCCACTGCATGTGCAATATCTAGCCTTGTGCATACCATTGTATACATCAGACTGCCAACAGCTGATGAATACGGGATGTTAGACATTTTAGTAACCTCTTCCTGTGCCTTTGGGCACATCTCCTTAGTCAATTTGAAATGACTAGCCAAAGGTGTACTAACTGCTTTTGCATCCTGCATGTTAAATCTTTTCAACACCTTCTTTATATACTCACTTTGGGACAAATTCAAGGTTCTATTTTTCCTGTCCCATGTAATCCTCATACCGAGAATTTGCTTAGCTGCACCCAAATCCTTCATAGCAAATGACCTGGCTAATTTCTGTTTAAGATCATTTATATGTTGCATGTTAGACCCAGCAACAAGCATGTCATCAACATAAAGCAACAGGATAATATAACTGCCATTATCAAATCTCTTAAAATATACACAATGATCAAAATGACATCTATGATAACCGTGTTCAGCCATGAAACTATCAAATTTTAAATACCATTGTCGGGGTGCTTGCTTTAGGCCATACAGACTTTTCTTCAACCTGCACACCAAGTTCTCCTTACCTTTGACCTTATATCCCTGTGGTTGCAACATGTAAATTTCCTCCTCCAAATCTCCATGGAGAAAAGCTATTTTGACATCTAATTGTTCAAGATGTAAATCATTTGCAGCCACAAGACTAAGTACAGTTCTAATTGAAGTCATTTTCACAACTGGAGAAAATATTTCATCATAATCTATACCCTTTTTCTGTACAAAACCTTTTACCACAAGTCTGGCCTTATATCTTTTTTGACCTCCTTCCTCCTCCTTCAGCCGATAAACCCATTTGTTAGGCAAGGCTCTTTTCTCTGCAGGTAAAGGGACTAAGTCACAAGTCTTATTTTTCATCAAGGAGTCCATCTCCTCTTTCATGCCTAGCTCCCACTGTTGTTTGGCATCTACCTGCATTGCTTCTTCATATTCTTCTGGTTCACTAGAATCTGTTAATAAAATAGAATATAAAGAAGGAGAAAATCTTTCAGGGGGTCTACTTGTCCTCGTAGAATGTCTAACACTTGCAAGAGTTTGCGGGACAATCTGTTGTTGCTGAGTATCAGGTACCTAGGGCATTTCATTTTCAAGAATCTCATCCAACACCACATATTCTTGTTTTTCCTGTTCATGCTTCTTTTCCTGCATCTATTCTTTATACATAAGCTTCTCATTGAATATAACATCTCTACTTCTAATTATTTTCTTATTTTCAAAATCCCATAACCGATAGCCATATTCATCTATCCCATATCCAATGAAGGTACATTTCTGAGATTTAGCATCAAGCTTGGTTCTGTTTTCTTTATCAACATGGACAAAAGCTTCACAACCAAAAGTTTTTAGAAAAGAATAATTTACCTTTTTACCAGTCCATGCCTCCTTTGGAATACCACCATCCAAAGGGGTTGAAGGTCCTCTATTTATCAAATAGACAGTAATATGTACAACATCTGCCCAAAAATGTAAGGGCAATCCAGCATGCAATCTCATGCTTCTCGCACGTTCCATGATAGTTCTATTCATTCTCTCTGACACACCATTTTCCTGTGGAGTTCCTGGAACTGTCTTCTACTTTCAAATCCCATTTAAGGAGTAGTAATCTTCAAATGCTTTGCTGCAATACTCACCTCCATTATCTGATCTGAGACACTTCAACCTTTTTCCTGTCTCATTCTCAACCAAAGCTATTCATTTCTTAAAAGTTTCAAAAACATCTGATTTTTGCTTTAGGAAATATACCCATGTTTTTCTGGTTGATTCATCAATAAAAATAACATAATAACAAGAGCCACCAAGAGATGATACCTGAGCTGGTCCCCATACATCTGAATGTACAAGCTCTAACTGCTCACTCTTCTTCTCTTTCCCAACCTTGAGAAATCTGACTCTTTTCTGTTTACCATAAACATAGTTTTCATAGAACTCAAAATCAATCTTCTTTAATCCTAGCAATAGATTTTTGGAGTGAAGGATTTTCATCCCTTTCTCACTCATGTGCCCAAGCCTATGGTGCCACATTATCAAATCTATTCTTGCAACATTTATTGTTGTTATTCCTGCAGTAACTTTATTTGTAGCAGCTAAGGTAGAGTAAGTGTTACCAGTACACAGATATAATGTGCCTACCTTTGCACCTTTAGCTACTACTAATGATCCTTTAGTGACCTTCCACATACTATCTAAGAAGGTAACTATGCAGCCTTCACTACCTAATTGCCCTATAGAAATTAAATTTCTTCTTAAATTAGGAACATGTCTTACCTCCTGCAGAAACCAGTAATTACCATTTTGTAACTTGATCTTTATCTTTCCTTTTCCAACAATTTGACAGGGCTCATCATCACCCAAATATACCTGTCCAAAATCACCTTGAACATAATCTAGAAAATATTTTCTATGGGGTGTAGCATGAAATGAAGCCCCAGAATCTATTACCCAGGAATCATTAACATTATCCAAACATAAGATTAAAGCATCTTGTAAAGTATTACTTGCAATATTATCTTTCTTACTGTCATTTTCATTTTTGTCTCCTTCCTTGTTTTTCCGAGACCAATAGTCTTTCTTTAGATGACCAGGCTTTCTGCAGTACCAACAATCTTTCTTTCCTCTAGATTGAGAGCATCCTTTCTTTGACTTCCCTCTTGACTTCTCATTCCCAAGGCCTTTTCCTCTTTCCTTTGATCTTCCTCTATTCTCCACATTAAAAACACTACCCGATGATGTTGGAGTCTCACCTATGCTTTTCCTTCACATTTCTTCGCTTAAGATAACACCAACAATATCATCAAATACCAAAGTATTTTTACCAGAGATAGAGTTACTTACAACCATAACCAAGCTATTCTAGCTTTCTGGCAAAGAACATAAAATCAAGAGAGCCTTAACCTCTTCTGCAAAGGTAATTTTTACCGAAGACAATTGACTGGTAATTGTATTAAATTCATTTAAGTGCTCCACTACAAATCATCCCTCATTCATTTTCAAATCAAACAAATGCTTCATAAGAAATACCTTATTCGAAGCCGAGGGTTTCTCATACAACTTAGCCAATGTTGCCATCAAATCTACAGTCATTTTTGCTTCTGTTATATTGAATGCTACAGATGATGCAAGGCACAATTGAATGGATCCCAGTGCCTTTCTATCTAAAATGTCCCACTCTTCATCTGATATTGTGGTCAGTTTCTTTGCCTTTCCTTCCAATGGCCACCACAAATCCTTTTGATACAGGTAATCCTCCATCTGCATTTTCCATAACTGATAATTCTAGCCGTTAAACTTTTTGACCTTAAATTTGGAATCCTCCATTGCTCTCACTCAAATCTGAAAGTTCTGCCAATTTACAGAAAACCTCGCTCTAATACCAATTGTTAGGGTTTCAAGCAGATCCGAAGCAAATATGAACTAACAATTATATGTAGATTTAAATACAAAAGATAAAGAAATAAAATAGGACACAGATAACACAGAGATTTAACGTGGTTCACCCAGAATGGGTTACGTCCACCATACACAGCTGTCCAATCTTTCTTATTATCCAACAAAAATAGTACATCAACCTTACAATGCCTTAAGCATCCCAACCGCTTATAACATGCATTTTTAGGGCAACAAACAAAGTTGGCCTTTTTAGGGTTTTATTACAATGTTGGTTTTCATCAACAAAAAATGGTAAAAAAAAATTTCTCGGGGGCTGGTGCCCCCAAACCCCTACCCGGGGCCCAGCCCGGCTGCAGACCCTGGTGAGGATACATGCTGAGTGTATAGTACTTTGCTGATCAGTCACCACATTTCAACAATCTCCCAATTGGAGACTGATTAGGCTCCACACCCAACAATCTCCCACTTGGAGACTGAAACTACACAACACCACTGTACATGCAACATCCACTAGATAAAACACTAGGAATTGACTGGTATAAATTCCACAATTATCAATCAAGAAGACCAACAGAACCTAATGAAGAAATCAGCTTCTCCTGTAGAACTACCTTTGTGAACATATCGGCAGGATTCTCAATTGTGTGAATCTTCTCAAGCCGTAACTTAGTGTATAGTACTTTGTCGATTAGTCGACACATTTCAACAAAACCACTATGGGATTTTGGACCCACTAAGAAATATACCCTTCTAGAGTATGCTCGGTTAAAAGCTAGTCCAGTTACAAATTACAAAAACACATTGCTAGATGTGACCTGGTTAAGGGATTTCCCTTAGACTTGTTAGAGTCTTGCACTTTGTTAGAAGTGACCTTGTCAAAGGATTTCAAACACTCATTTATAATGTTACCTTGCTAGAGGGTTTACAAATAAGACTGCTAAGTCCACTTGGTTAAGAGATTTCCTGTCACTTACAAAATAAATAGTAGTAATTAAAAACATCTGCAACTTCACATCTGAAATGCTAAAGTAGATTCTATATGCTCAAAACAATCTTGTCATAAGACTTATCTTGCTTCTTGTTGGGCTTCTCAATCTATTCTTCAATCTTTTGTGCTCGGTGATCATTACTGTTGTGTCACTGTTCTTCTATTTTGCCCGCATGCATTGTTCATCAACAATTTCGTATTTATGAACAATACCTAACCACTTAATGTCCCTGATCACATTTCCCATGATCAATCTTAGCCATCAGATCTTAAAACGTGACTAGATTCATTGTATCCTCCGATCTGAAAATGTTTTACCTTGCCTTGGAACTTGTGCTAGGTTATGACCGTTCAATCTATGTTGTAGATCTATCTTTTGTATTTTTTATGTCGTCAATCCTCAACAAACTTCTTGCATGACATACCAATCATCTAATCAACTCTAGCTCATTGGTATTCTACATTTTATAATGTATTTATCCATCCAATGCATTCTGTTATTACTCAGTTGTTACTCGTTAAATACTAAACTTCACTCGGTAGATATTCTACCTTCTTTAACTGATAGTGATAACCTTAGGGTTTACCTAATAGCATCTTGCTTGGTAACATAGAACAGTATCAAGCCTTAACTAATTCTATAGCTTGAAATCTTTTCTCCTTCTTGTTTAGTCTTTGAATACTCATATATAGGATATCAAAACAATCAAAACAACATAATCTCATCACTGTCTAAACTCGGTAATAGTTTCCCATTGAATAACTTATTATTCCCCTTTTATTTTCACATTCATTCTGTGTCTCTTACCGACATCTTTATACTTATAAAAACATACTCATTAAGAAATGGCAACATCATACTGAATCAAAAAATCAATTGCTTGACATCAATGACAAAATAATATTATTAAGATAGTAATCATGCTTTCTCAATTATATCAACAATCTCCAACAACCTTCTCAATATCCTCATACCAACAAACTTATTGAGATGTTAATCAATCTCCTTTTGTGAAAATGCTAACAATTTCCCCCTTTGCCATTGATGACAAAGCCAACTTTAATGGCAATACCAACATGATTTATTTCAATTGATTCGGATTCAGATTGTTGTTTAAACTTCTCTAAAATTTTCTAGAATTCTCCCCCAGTCATTAGTCTTCTCCCAGCTTCTTCTATAGGTTCCTTATAAATTAGTCTTCTCATCCTTTGACAACAATGCCAAAAAGAAAAACTAATTCATGATTTCTTCCTTTGTGAAGTAATTTCCTGGCAATCTCATTCACGGTCAGAGCATCTTTGTGTTCAATCACTTTTTCCTGTACAACTTTAGGCAACCTCCTAAAGTGTGTAAAGCAGCATCAACTCATAAATAGTTATCCTTTAGATTCATAGAATTGATGCTTTCACCGAACTCTATCAGTGAGTACTAGATAGGGGTAGGACCCCTAACTAACTTCTAAGATACTCAAAAGTGTCCCTTGGTAATGGCTTTGTGAAAATATCTGCTATTTGTTCCTTTGAACTGATATATTCTAGCACAACTTTCTTCTCTTGAACTTCTTCTCTGAGATAATGATACTTTATAGAGATATGCTTTGTCTTAGAGTGCATTACCAGATTCTTTGAAATGTTAATGGCACTAGTATTATCACAGAATATAGTTACTGGCTCAGTAAATTTTTCATTCATACCTTCCAATAGTTGTTTGATCCATGCTATATTGGTACAATTCAGTGCTGCAGTGACATATTAAGCTTCAGCTGTTGACTATGAAATGCATCCTTGTTTCTTGCTAAGCGAACGTATTAGTCTATCTGCCAAAAAGAAAGCTCCACTGCTTGTGCTTTTCCTATCATCAATGTTTCTTGCCCAATCAGCATCAGTATAGACTTTTAAGTCAAAAACATTTCTCTTTTGATATACTAAGCCATAATCTTCAGTGCCTCTCAGGTATCTAAAAATTCTCTTGATTGCTGTCAAATGAGTTTCTTTGGGATCTGCAGAAAATCTTGCAACTATACTTTCTGCATGTGCTATAACTGGCCTGTTGTGAACCACATATTGTAGCTTTCCAATCATAGATCGGCAAAGTGTCTCATCAATAGATGTAGATTCATCACTCTTTGATAGTTTACAATTGGTAGTCATAAGAGTACTTGCAGGTTTAGAATCCTCCATTCCAAATTTCTTCAAGATTTCCTTTATATACTTGGATTGAGTAATAAAAATCCCATTTTTCATTTGTAGTACCTATAAACCTATAAAATACTTTATTTCACTGATTAATGACATCTCAAATTCTTTGCACATTTCATTTCCAAAATTCTTGCATAAGGAGTCATTACCGCAAAAAATAATATCATCAACAAATATGGCTGAAAGCAGTATACCATTGTTTTCATCATTTTTCATATACATGTCGCTATTTTCACTTGTCCTTATAAATCTAATCTTGATCAAATAAGAGTGCAGTCTTTCATACCATGCTCTAGGTGCTTGCTTTAAACCATATAAAGCTTTGTTCAACTTACATACCTAATCTTTATTCTTGTCTTCAATAAATCCTTCAGGCTATTCAATATAAACTTCTTCTTCTAGTATACCATTCAAAAATACAGATTTAACATCCATTTGATATACCTTGAAATTTTTGTAAGTAGCATATGCTAACAATGTTCTCACTCCTTCAAGTCTTGCCACAGGTGCAAAAGTCTCACCATAATCAATTCCTTCTTCTTGAGCAATATCCTTTGCAAACTAGTCTTGCTTTATTCCGAATGACCTCTCCTTTTTCATTTAGCTTGTTTCTGAAAATCCACTTTGTACCGATTATATTTTTCTCTTCTGGTCTTGGGACCAATGTCCATGTTTCATTCTTCTTGATTTGTTCAATTTCTTCTGTCATAGCATTTATTCAATCTTCATTACTAAATGCCTCTTTTACTATCCTCGGCTCAAATTTAGATATCAAACATGTGTTTTGTCTCAGTTTGTTCCTTGTCATCACTGGATCATCCTTATCTCCTATAATCTGACTTGATGCATGATTTCTTTTGACATACTTGGCTAATATGGGCTCGGTATTCTCTGTTTGATCTTCTTCATCACTCGGTAACTGAGTATTTTCTTCATTTTCTTCAGCAACTTTCTCAGTAGGATTTCTCGATTGAACATAAACAAATTCTTCATAATTTTCTGGTTCTTTGGAATTTCCTTCATCATTTCTTTCTACAAATTCATCAATTTTCACATTTTCACTTTCTACTATTTTGTTAGATGATCTGATCAAACATTTAGATGCTTTACTTCTAGAAGAATAGCCAATAAATGTTCCTTCCTCACTTTTCTGATCAAACTTTCCATTTCTATCATCTTTGTGAACATAACATCTACTTCCAAATATTTTAAAATAACTTACATTGGGTTTCTTATCATACCAGATTTCGTATGGTTTCTTCAAAGTTCCTTTCTTCAGTTGTACTCGGTTCAGGGTGTAAATTGCAGTGCTGATTGCTTCTCTTCAAAATGTTTGAGGTACCCTCTTTTCTATCATCAGGGTTCTAGCACAATCTACAATTGATCTGTTTCTTCTTTCAGCTATCCCATTTTGCTGAGGTGTTCTCAGTGGAGACACTTGTCTCTTTATACTATGATCATTGAAAAATAGGTTAAATTCATCAGAAATGAATTCTCCTCCTCTATCAAATCTTAGACATTTCAACTATCTTCTTGTTTCTTTTTCAACTCTAGCCTTATACCATTTGAAAATTTGAAAGACTTCTGATTTTTCTTTTAAAAACATAACTAACATCATTCTTGAGTAATCATCCACAAATACATCATCACATTTAGCATTATCAGGAAGTGTTATAGATCCTTTACCTTTCACTGGACATGGTGCATCATTACCAAATCTTACATATCCTCCATCATAGTCTTCTAATTTAACAAACTTGTGTTTATCACCTATCATATGATGTGAGCATCCACTATCTATGATCCAAGAATCATTTTTATTTATGTGAGATATTAGGGCTTTTTCTTCATACCTTTCTTCATCGACTGATCCATCTTTGATAGCCACATAAACAACTTCCTCTATATCAGTCCCATCAGATTTATCATCATTGGATTCCTCATCAGCTACAAGGCATGTCTTTCTATCTTTCCTTTTGAAGTCTCAGTGTCCTCTGTATTGGTTGTCTTTCTATCTATCATCTCGATATTCTTTCTTTTCACTAGATTCTTTGTCAGGATAGTTAGAAGCCATATGTCCTATTCTATCACAGTTAAAACATTTTAAAGGTAATTTTCCTTTATACTTACCTTTGCCTCTCAGTAACCTTCTGGCTAATAATGCTTCAAACTCTTCTTGATTTTTGATTTCTTCATATAGTTTGTGTACCTCTTCCATGTTTTTGTGAAATCTTTCACTTGCTCCACTATGATTTCCTTCAGTATACTTATACATTCTATCATTGTAATCATCAGATTCACCAATATGAAAAGAACTGAATGCAGATTCAACTTTATTTACCAAGGACCCACTGTTATCAAAATTACTTAACTCAAATGCATGTAGCTTATTGATAGTAGCATCTAATGAGATTGGCATGTTTGGCACAGACCTTAATTCATTGATTGCAAAGACTCAAATGGCATAAGCAAGTAGAAGTGTTCTAAGCAACTTACTTGTTACATCCTTTTCTTCAATAGTTCCTCCTGCTCTTTTGATTTGATTGATAGTTTCCTTTAACCTTGTACTATATTGGGTTATGTTCTCACCTTCATTCAATCTCATGGATTCAATTTGACCTCTTAGACTATCTACTTTTGCTCTCTGAACATGTTCATCACCACCATACACAGATATAAGCTTGGTCCACATTGCTTTGGCATCATTGCAGCCTTCTAGATCATTAAAGTTGGTTAATGCAGATGTTATTTTAATCATAGCTTGAATATGTTCTTGCTTTGAATTTATCTCTTCCATTGTCATCGGGTTGGTGCTAGGTGCTATGTAATCATTCTCTAGATAATGTGTTGCATATTCTCCAATTCCTGATAAATGCAGCTTCATCCTTTTTTGCCATGTGGAGAAACTTGACTTGTTCAGCTTTGGTGCGTCCCTTTTATACATCTTCGGATCTTGCCTCAAGTACTTTAAGCTTTTCTTCCGGAGTCCAAAGCTCTGATACAAATTGTTAGTTAAGATGAGAGGGGGGGGTGAATCATAAAAACTCACAATACAATATATTCACCAGATTCAACCCCGGTAGCCTTTACTGATATGCAACTATGACTGTAAATCATTCAATACTCATAAATAGATACACTTAAAACATCATAACACATTTAACACCAGACTTAACGTGGAAACCCAAATAGGGAAAAACCGCTATGGGATTTTGGACCCACTAAGAAATATACCCTTCTAGAGTATGCTCAGTTAAAAGCTAATCCAGTTACAGATTACAAAAACACATTGCTAGATGTGACCCGGTTAAGGGATTTCCCTCAGACTTGTTAGAGTCTTGCACTTTGTTAGAAGTGACCTTGTCAAAGGATTTCAAACACTCATTTAGAATGTTACCTTGCTAGAGGGTTTACAAATAAGACTGCTAAGTCCACTCGATTAAGACATTTCCTATCACTTACAAAGTAAATAACAGTAATAAAATATACCTACAACTTCACATTTGAAATGGTAAAGCAGATTCTATATGCTCAAAACAATCTTATCATAAGACTTATCTTGCTTCTTGCTGGACTTCTCAATCTATTCTTCAATCAGATCTTCAATCTTCTGTGCTCGGTGATCACTATTATCGTGTCATTGTTCTTCTATTTTGCCCGCATGCATTGTTCATCAACAGTTTCTTATTTATGAACAATACCTAACCGCTTAATCTCCTTGATCACATTTCCCATGATCAATCTTAGCCATTAGATCTTAAAATGTGACTAGGTTCATTGTATCCTCCGATCTGAAAATGTTTTACCTTGCCTTGGAACTTGTGCTAGGTTATGACCATTCAATCTACGTTGTAGATCTATCTCTTGTATTTTCGATGTCATCAATCCTCAACAAACTTCTTGTATGACATACCAATCATCTGATCAACTCTAGCTCATTGGTATTCTATATTTAATAATGTATTTATCCATCCAATGCATTTTGTTATTACTCGGTTGTTACTAAACTTCACTCAGTAGATATTCTGCCTTCTTTAACTAATAGTGATAACCTTAGGGTTTATCGACTAGCATCTTGCTTGGTAACATAGAACAGTATCAAGCCTTAACTAATTCTATAGCTTAAAATCTTTTCTCCTTCTTGTTCAATCTTTGAATACTCATATATAGGATATCAAAACAATCAAAACAACATAATCTCATCACTGTCTAAACTCGGTAATAGTTGCCCATTGACTTACTTATTATTCCCCTTTTATTTTCACATTCATTCTGTGTCTCTTATCAACATCTTTATACTTATCAAAACATACTCATTAAGATATGGCAACATCATACTAAATCAAAAAATCAATTGCTTCACATCAATGACAAAATAATATTATTAAGATGGTAATCATCCTTTCTCAATTATATCAACAATTTCCAACAACCTTCTCAATATCCTCATACCAACAAACTTACTGAGATGTTAATCAATCTCCTTTTGTGAAAATGCTAACATTCTCTTCCTACTTTTCTCTAGGATAACATCAATCAATTCTTTGATGTCCTATGAGACCTTTCCCTAAACTTTCTTTCCTTTCCTTCCTGCTTCTCTCTCTTCTTCCAGTTGAACTCAATTTCAACCTCTTGTGTCTTCTGCTTTGCAGTACCATAGGGCTTCTCATCTTGATCAATAGGTGCATTAATCAACATTTTTGCATAAGCATCTAAAATATGTCCATCAACTTCATAGCCCATTTCCTCAACCTAGATCTTCTGGGATTTGACCGCTTCCATGAGTTTTTCATCTTTCTTCACCATGAAGCATATGTCAATTGAGTATTTCTCAACAATGTGCTTACGAACCCTTTCTCTAGGTTTCATAGCTTTCTAGAATTCTTTAAAATATCCCCGTACTTTGTCATCTCTCTAACTTCCTAATGTAGCAGTTGGCTATTTCAGTTGCCTCCCAACCGGGATATCAAATGCCCATTGCCTTTTCCCAAAACTGGGAGTCTCATTCATGAAAAATAGCATTAAATAGACAATTAAGTTGCCATAGTGGAAAGTCCCTTTCCCTTTAATCTTTCCTAGGTTTATCAACAGTTCATCCAACATCTAACCACATTGATCCAATCTCTCATTTTCTCTCATCATTTTGTAAGATGCAAAAATGTAGGAGCTAGAAACATAATTCAATTGGTTTGACTGAGCTACCTTATAGCCAATGACCTTGCTACCAAATTTGATGTTTGTGTTGGTAATAGTGTTGATTCTCATGGATCACTTGTCTAATGTTGTGCTAGTGATTTTCTTTACATAATCATTAGAAACCTTCTTATCTGGATGTTTCCCAACTGTGGTAAACCAATGATTTCCCTGATGGCCTCATTAGTGATCTTGTATGGTCTATCGAACTAGATAAACTCTCCATGTACTCTGCTCAAAACATGCCTAACAATATCATCTTCAAATTCTGGAATGTCCAAAATGTTGGTAAACCCTAAGTCTTCAATGTGCTTGTGTTCAGGTTTGATCTTTCCAGAATCTCCCATTAGCTCACTCATGTACATGCCCTTTATATCAGATGTCCCCAAATCCTCAATGTGATAATGTATGTATTCCCTAACATCTTTGACATACACAAATCCTTCTGAAACAAGGGAAAATGCTCCAACTGAGTCATCCAAGGTAGCCACATGTGGATATCACTTGAAAGTTGGCCTAGGATGGTCCTTGGCCTGAATTATAGTCAAATTTGCAACAAATATAAGAATAGATGATGATACCTCTTCCACGATTAAAGATAAGTACCTGTTAATTGTTGTCGATGAAATCTTAAAAAACTCTTTCAGTCACTAGTGAAATTAGTCAAGAAGATATTTGATCATAATGAATCACCTTTGATTTCTCTTAAATGCTCTCAATTTCTTTGAATGCAAGGTGATATAAAAAGAAGTGGATTCAACCTTTTAACCTTCAAGAAAAATGCTAATTCGTCATTGATATAAATGATTTCCGGTGAAAGATACTAAATCTCTATTAAACATCTCAATGTGAAATAAATATCTCCAATGTCCGCAACATCTTCCAAAACCTCTTCCTTGGGCATATACACCATCCTCATTAATTATGCCTCCCCTATGCCTTAGTTATAAGATGAGCTACTTGCCAGTACAAGAGCAACCTCCTCTGTCAGATAAGTAACCGGTGCATTCCCATCTTTTGATTGGTCTTGAGTCTTCCTGACCCATATTTGGGTATGATCTTGTTGGATTTCATTAACCTTATATTTTCTTTTCTCATTTTATCCTCCCTTACCAACCGATAGATTTCTGCTTCTACAGAATTTAGCAATGTGTCCAACCTTATTACATGCATAGCCTGTAACATTGTTCTTTTGAATTTATTTACTAAAACCAGTATAATTGTTTGACCTGGACTGATTATCCATATGGCCAAATTTTCTACATGCATAGCATTTAGCATTCATTGTACAATTTTTTGTCTTATGAACATTCTTATTATATTTAGAACATTGACTAGGAGCAGAATGAGGGTCTTGATTTTCTTTGTTTCTATATTGCCTAGCCATGTGACAAATTTATTGCAAACAAAGCATCTACCATTAAATTTATAAAGATTATACTAACTTACCAATGCCTTATGGATTTGATCTTCATTAGCAGTACTGAAACTCTATCCTTTCTCAGATCCAAGTCCATTGGAATCTCCATTATGCCTTTGTCTATTCAATAACTCATCTAGTTGTGCTGAACTAATCTTGAATTTTTCTTTATACTTACTTGCAGTAATTAGATCATCTCTTAGAATTATCATTTGTCTCTCAAGCTCTTGTTCATTACTCTAGGATTGTACTAAATCATTTCTAATCTTATCATTCTCATGAACCAACCTACCACATTCTTGAAATTCGTTCTTCAGAGATACAACAAGATTTTCTTCATTTTTCTTCCTGTCCTCAATCTCCTTAGACATTCTCATAGTTGTATCTTGCAAATCATTTCTCATACCACATTCTCCCGACTCAGGTAATGATATTGTCCCTTAAGTGCATCTTCCTCTTCATCATCCCGATTTTGCAATAGTTCCTTTCTCCTGGCTTGAATAGATGATAGCCTCTCGTATATGATAAGAATGAATTCTTGAGTAGAATTCAATTCATTTTGTAGCTTTAAGCTCTTCATCCTTCCAACATCATAATCTTCAAGTGCCATCTCAAGTTGCTTTTCTAAACCCATATCCATGGATTCCAGATTCATGATCTCCCTCAAGCTGTTAAACTTCCTCCGAGGTACAAGGCTCTGATACCAATTGCTAGAATCCAAGAACACTGCGAGAGGGGGGGTGAATCTGTGTTCTATCAGTATGATCAATTTTAACCCTATTAAAACATGTATACACCAACCAATATACCAGTACATAAATAATTGAACGAAGTAAATAAACCAATAAGCTAATCATGTAAATGAGAATCATAAAACACATAATTACACGTGGAAAACCTCAAAGAGGAAAAACCATGGTGGGATTTGTGACCCACAATATCAATTCACTAGCCATATGAAGAGATATTACAAAATATAGGGGCCCGAACTTGTAGGATGACTTATAGCCTAGAGCACACTTCTCAATTAGAAAAGGAGCCTCACTAACTACATATAAATCTAGACTACAATCCAGAGAAATGATTGAACTATAGAGATAACATCTTCTATGCTTGAATACAGTTATGGTTAATCTTTGTCTGTTCTGGTTTGAAACCCTAAATCCTTTATCGGAATAACCCTTACATAAATATCCTCACATACATGGTCTCTAATATATTTTACAATTCCTTCTTAATACATATTCACATCATATCGCATCCAACTATCCATGTAAAAATGATCTAATTCAACTGACCTATATACCCTATATAATTTATCATGCCTTATGTCGACTTACAAAGATAATTAAAATATAAATATACATATCGGCTAGTTAACATAAATACATGAATATAAAAAAAAAAGGTCGATGCTAGATCCAAAAGATGTCAACCTCCAATACCAATAGCCTAATTCTAAACCAAGTCAGCATGCATTGCTGATACCCAAAGAAATCCTTCTATCCTGTCGATGTCGGTGTCAGTGTAGTGCCTGTGAAGTGCCTGTCAGTACACAAGTGAATCAAAACATGAAGCCAAAATAAGATATCATGTTGCCATTAATGAAAACATAGTGAAACCAACCAATTGAGTGTCAATTGCCAACAAAAGCCACGAGGATAGTTGAAGACAAAATCAGAGAGAAGGAGGATGAGATCTTTAAGCTGAATCAGGAGATTGGTACCCTGCATGCACATATTCATGAGGAAAAAGAAGAAAAAGAAGAAATACAGGCTGATCTAGACATGACTGTGTCTCTTAGAGAAAGTCTAACCAAGAAGAGTGGGGAGATTAACAAGGAGTTATTTGATGAAAATGAGTTACTAGATAAATTCAACAAAATAAATGCCATGCTTGATGAGGTAATTCAAACACAAAGGAAAAATGGAGATACAATTGGCTTGAGATACACTACCTTTGAGAAAGGAGAGCCATCTAGTACTAAAGAAACCTTCCATGAAGGAAAATTTGTACCTAAGACAAAGCAAACCACCAGTAAGAAAGCCTACAAACTAGTATGTTTTAGTTTTCACAAGGTAGGTCATACTGCTAATGTTTGTAGAAGTAGTTCTAGTACCTTTGATGGATATATACCCAATGAATATGGAGATTTTAAGCCTTGTACTTTTGATGGATATTGCTTCAATTGAAAAAAGTATGGGCATACAGAGGTTGAGTGTAGGTATGAAGTGAACAATCAAAGATATTACATGAATCAAAGGTCAAATAGTGAATGGAAGAGACCTTACAATGACCAAAGAAACCCTACTTGATAGATACCTTATGTGAACCGGTCTAGTCCATATGAAAAGTAGAATATATAGAATGTGACTTGTTCAATCTATCACATCTATGGTCATGTTTCTATGAATTATCATAGAAGAACTGATAGAGGCAATGTTGGACCCTAGAGAGTATCTGGAATGGTATGTTTCATTGTCATAAACCAAGACACCTTGCAAAGTTTTGTAGAGAAAGAATGAACCAACCGCTTAATCAGTCTGTTGATCGGAAAGGAAAGAATAAATTTGATGTGGAAGAAACTAGAAGTGAGATGAACAAGATTTGGAGGAAGAAAAGTGAGGAGAAACCATCGAAAGACTCTAATTCTTCACCTAGTGTGGAGAATCCCTCATCGATAAACTAAGCTATGTATAAATCTTAGGGGGAGCATATTGTTATATCCATTTCCGAACCCCTAAATAGTATGGAGGAAGTAAAATCTACATGTTGTGATGCTTTATGATGTTATTTTGTGATCAAACTACTAAATTTGACATGTTATGAGAATCAATAACAAGTTTTAGGGTTGAAAGGTGATTACGATATGTTCAACACGTATAACATTTAATGCAGTTTGTAAAAGGAAAATAAAAGGTGTTTTACAATTTTCATTTCTCACTTTGCATTCTCAAAGCACATTTGCAGAGTGATTGAAGTAGAGAGGAGCATTTGATTATTGGCTTCATGAATTTGTTAGTAGATTGTGAAGATTTGTGAAAAAGAGAATCAGTGAAAGTGCATTCAAACCAGAAACCCTAATAATGAAGAAGTTGAAAGGTATTTATTTGAGAATTTGATTATGTGTTTAAAATTTCACAATGAATACACGACACATTGTTGATGTTATTGTAAGGCCTCGAATGGAATTCAAGAGGCATACCCATAAGTTGACTAAAACCGATCTAGTTGGAGCCCTTTCCAGCATACCCTATGGTGTTTTGCATGTCAAAGATATCTAATTACATTCATTGGAAACTAGAGGATTTGGGAATTGTTGCAATCTATAATCAATACCGAATACTATGTGATGAACAAGGAGTAATAAAGGACCAATTTAGAAGGGTTACTGACAAGGGTTTTCATCATGCTTTAAACTTTATTAATGATTTTGAAGACAATTCATATCAGATATGTTTTAAGAAAAATCCATGATCAATCTATGTGGTTGGATAGATCACATAAGATTACTAAGGAAGCCATCCATGCCATCACTAGATTGTGGGAAACCGATGAAGTTCCTGTGTTGAGATCAATCCCAAAGGATGATGTTACTCGATCAACTAAATCTAAATGGGATGGTCATGCAATGACTGTGAATGACATTGATGATCTAGTAGTGAAGTTTGCATCTATGGTCATCGGTTATAGGGTTTATCATTGAAGAAGAATGCATAGAATTCTCGAAGCTGCAATCCACACAACTTATCAGATGTTGAAGGACAATTTCGGCTATGATCTTGCAGAAGTTTAAAGAGCCCAAATGATACTGAACCTTGACTCAATAAAGAAGGATAAGTGGAAGAAATTTAAATTTAGACAATTGATAATTGGTTTGTTTTTCCATTTCCACAATTTCTTTCCTCATATAGGAGATATTCAATGGTCAAATAATACACCAACAATTCTATAAATAAAGAATAGTATTAAGATGCTTGGAAATGATTTCACAAAGACAATCTGGGGATACTTTAAAGATTTCCAGGAAATAATGCACTACAGAGAAAGGATACTAGAACATTTTGTGAATAGGTATGAAGATTCAATTTGTGTCATGGTAGATACTGATACCTATCAGATGGAGGTGGCAGACCCAAGATCTTCATGGGTTATCGCCCATGGTATATGAGGTAGAATCTGACATCTTGATTACTTATGCTGATCACCTTCTATCTACACCAGTAGATCCTAGTGCAACTAGGTTTGGAAATTTTAAAGAGAAATCAATAGAAGTAAATTTCGAGTTGGCTAAACTGGTAATAGATAAGAAATATAGAAAAGAGATTGAACAATTTTCTATTGAACATGGCTCCACTAAAGAAATGATTGTTGAAACTAGAGAAAGATTTGAATAAAAGAAGGTTGGAACCTCAAGTACACCTACATGCAGACAAGCAAGAAGTATAGTTGTTAAGGAGAAGCCCCCTCCTCCTCCTAAAATAAAAATCAGAAGAAAAACTAAGGAGACTGCACTAGAAGAACCTAAAGCACCAAAGCTCACCTGTAAGAGGAATAAAGAACAAGCACATAGAGATGTTGTAGAGGAAGAAGTAGAAGAAACTAAGTCTTAGGGATGAAAGAAAGAGTTGAGAGCAAGTGGAAATAAATACAAAGTGGTAGGAGCACCTACTATTAAAACAGTTAAACCATATGTAACAAAAACCACTATACTTGATATTTTATTGAAGAATATAAGGAGATATGATATTTTAGTTGGTACACAAAAGAAATATAATATTTTTGGTGAAGAAGAGAAAAAATAGATTGAAGATTTAGTTGTTTGGTACATGAATCATTATAGTGAACCATTAATTGAGTTACAAGCATCCATACCTAATTCTTTGTATAGTAAACTTGAAGTAAGATGGCAAGTTGCTATTAGGCAGGATAAGGAAATAATAGAGTATCTATTAATGCATTTGCGACCAGAGACCTCATAGTAGGATGTATAAGAAATTATTTTGAAATCTAAATCATTATTTAGAAAAAAGAAGAGGTTGACTAGATTGCTTGTTGGAGAATCCCAATTGGTGCAAGATGAGACTGAGGATATTTTGAAGAAACTTTTAGGAATTGAGAAGGAAGAGGAACTAGAGACAATAAATTCTTCTGAGGAAGATGATATTCCCGAGCCATCAGTAATTGAAGGAGAGTTACTTGATGCATTTGAGATTGATGAGATTTTTACTCAGATAGAAAAAGAAGCGACAGGTACTCTTACATCTATCGTTATTGATACAATGGAAGAACCAGTAAAACTGGTAGACATTCCAATCGATAATGATAAAGATGTAGAAATGATTGAGACACAAGAGAATGTATAGACTGACAATGTACAAATTATAGAACAATAGGAGAAATATAAAGAAAAACAGAAAGACACACAGGAAAATGTACAAATCAATGTTGAGAAAATCATAGAGCAATCGGTGAATAAATAAGAGATGCAAAAGGAGAGTGTACACATAGATGGTGAGCCACTGGTAAAGGGAGATGAGAAGCAAAAAGAAGAAGATAAACAATAGGAAGAACATGAGTAGAAAGTGACCCTAGGGTCATCCACTCTAAAGAAGACTATTTATGATAATGAAGATGATGACACTATATCCATCCAAGGACCGATTAATATGGATATGATGAGTCCCACTGAGTTGATGGAGATTGCATCTGGTATGCAATATAAGGCAAAGAATAAATTGATGAGAGCTGAGAAAAGAGAAGCACAAACAATATAGACTGCTATTGATATCTTTTCTAGTCTATTACCAGAGACTGACATTGATAATCTTTCTACTCCTATTGAGAAACTGGACCATTTGGTTACATCTATAGGAGAGAAAATAAAGATTATTGGAGAAGTTTCTATATATAATGTTGAGAAATAATATGAGAAGATAAGGACTGAAACATTGATTAAGGGTATTGACAGAGACAAAGTAGATCTTACTATTAACATGGATCAAATCAAAGAAGCGTTGGAGAATGAAGGTAAAATGCTATCTACAATTTGTAATTTCTCATTGTCTATTGATGATATTGATAAGAAGAGGAAGGCAAAGCAACAAGAGCTAAAAGTTTTGAGTGAATCATTTGATCCTCTAAATGATTCAACAATTATTTTTAGTAGATCAATTAAATTTTGTTAGTCCTCCCTTCTTTTTTTCAAGTTTCATTTCAAAGGTCGCCCTTTAATTTTTATTTTACCTTTTTGGTTGTGTATTTTCTCCGTTTGACCTCTAGTCATTGAACCTTCCCTTAGTTCAAAGTTCAAGTTCAAAGCACACTTTAAGGATAGTTGTTTTCATGGCTTTGCTTCATTGTAAAGGTGAGCACTTTGTTGATAATTTTCAAGATTCAAAGTTGATCATGTGTCAATTATGTCTTTGCTTGTTTGTTGTCCTTTTACTGTTATGTCGTGAAGATTTTTTTATATTATGTTTTATGTTATTTCTGAATATTGAACTTGAACCTTTGAACTTTTCAGTTCTTGGTTCATGGTTCAAAGCTCAAAATTCATAGTCTGAGGCTTCATTTAGAAATGGTGTGTGTATCATGGAGGGAAAATAGCAATGGGAAAGGGGAACATTTTGGGTTGTTTAGAATGTTAGTTTATAATTATGGCAAATAATCATGGTAACTCATGTGACATGTGATGGAATGACCCTAAATTAAATGCATGTCGGTTATCCATTAAATCAAGTGCCAATCCACATGAGCTTACTTAATTAGTACAACTAGATAGGACTTGAGTGTGATTTTTTCCATTTTTGTTGCAAAAGCTAGCAATATTTATAGTACCTTCTTAGTAGCCATGAAAGCGAGGGAAGCTAGAGGTATTGTATCTGTATTCAGAAGGTTTGCGAGAATTTGTTGTCGGGATCAGGTTAGTTTCAATTATTTACTCTTCTACTATATTTACTTGTTTAGAAGCTAGTTGTTGTTTGTTCCCTTTGCTATGTAGAAGAATTAATTTCATTCCTAAAATAATTTTATAAATATGAGAGGGGCCATCAAGAGGCCAACTCTACCAAAATTGGGGTGCACTTCTTGTTTAGTTAGCTCGCTTCTAGAAATGGATGACACTTCATTAGCATAGGCAAACCTTTCTAATTTCCTTGAAAGAGTTAAGAACCCAACTCAAAATTCCATGATGGAGAAAATTATAGGGAGTGGTCTAGTTGAGGCCGCTGCATTTCTCGTTGTTGCACCATATCTAGAGCTAGTTTTAGAATGGATGAACTAATATGATGCAAAACCTAGGTGTATTAGGGTGATTAATGGTGAGGTGCCATTTAAGACTGACAGAGAAATAGTAATGGAAGCCATGGGCATTCCTCACAAAGAACCGTATAAATATTGGACCATTGGTACTTCATACTACTTCTTTTCTGAGAAGAAAAACACTTACAGAAGCGGAATTTCTAGGAACTTGTTATTGACAATTCAAAAAGGAGGCTCTAGGTTACCAAGGCCACTCACCTAAGAGAATTTCATAATAGGAGTAAGAGATATTGTTGTTATGTTGAACATATTGAAGGGAAATGCACATGCCTTTTATTGGGAAGACTAGATGCATTTCTATGTTCAAGTCATGTTGAATGGAAGTGCATACCTAGATTGGGGACAATTTTTTGCAGAGAGATTGCATGGCAGTTTAAACAAATTTGTAGGGATGAGTGGTTTCTATATGTCCTCACACCTGTTTTATATGATTGCTTGCACTCGAGATTGGAATGGCTTACACCATGAACCTTGGATTGATGGAATAAGGGTATATGAATATTATCCTCACTCGCAGCACTAGAAATATGCTAAAAAACCTCATGAGGTGGAATGGCATTTTTGCAGGAAGAGTGGTTCATGAGTAAAAGGGTAATGTAAATAAGAGATTGTGAACAGAAGCAATGGAATTTATAGGAATCTATGGTAGTTTCTTCATCTAGTTCACCTATATTAGAGTTGGTGCCTTTCAGGGTGAACCTTTCAGGTTACCTAGGTATGCTCTGGATAGCTATATTTTGATTGAAGTCAGTCGAAAACTAGCTTATATTGATAAGAGAAGAAGAGGAAAGTCTGGAGTTTCCTTTCAAGTAGAGCTGATATACTATAGTTGTAGATCCGTTTCAGATGCCTTGAACCTTCAACTGGAATTCAAGAAGTTCAATCTGTAGTTATATGTTGCTAGACAAAAATTTAATAGTCAAAGGTTTGCCATAGAGAACTTAAATGTTGATGCTGATTTTTTTCATGAACCTCAGCTAGAAGATTACCGTGAGAAATGTGATGATGATTTTGATGTCAAAAGAAAATTGTTGTTGAGGTTCATAGTTCATCAAATTGTGACAATGGGTTTGTCCATGAATATCTCTAACGTTCAAGAAGATGAAGTTGTTGATCCCGACTTCAATGCGAAGATACAGGTGTAGTCTATTCTAGAGGTTGATTGGGATAGAAAAGGGGATGACAACATTCAGGCTATAACTTTCAACGTGATTAGATGAACAGAAAGATGGCTGAAAGACCACTGTTTTGGAGAACAACCCATATCTGCACCTAAGAGTAGAATAGTTGGTTGAACTTGTGCAACTTCTCAAGTATCTCTTTCTCCTTTTGACATTGCTATTGATTTTGCAGGTAATGAGAAACTGAGGACTGAGAAAACCAAAATTGCAAATTTAGGAGAATCTTCTCTGGGTTCCTCCCCTGCTCCTGTCACAAGATCTCGTAGTAAGAAAAGCAGTCAGAAACTCCTTACAAGTCCACTTTTAGTAGATTTGGAATTTGAAGAAGAAACTCAAGGGACAATGGATGCTTAGATGCAGGACAAGCTCATTACTAGTGCTATTGATAAGGGAAAGGAAATCCAAGAAGCTGAGGATTTTGTGAACACCATGGTCGTTGTCATCACTAACCAACAATCACCCCCACCCAAGGAAAAAACTATTGTTCCCAAATGGTTAAGTGCTTCACTTACCAAGAAAATAAATCTAATTCCAATATATATTCCAATGGAGGACATGGTCAGTAAGTGTCTGGGAAGAACATCAAATTCCAAGAGACTAAAAACTAAAGTGATGATAGACATGGATGACCAAACAAGTCATTGGATTGCAGAGGTAGCTAGACCCCCAATAGATAAAGATGCTGAGAATATCATTTAGAAGGACTTTGTTATTGAGAAGATTGATTTAGGGGTAACCTCTCAAGCTATGGTTTCTAAGAACTTGGGGGTTTCAACCAAGAGAATTTTGACTATAACTTGGAAAGATGAAAAGGATAAAAATGAAATGAAGGAGATCATAATGCAAATGGCATAGTACATGAATGCTATAGAGGATCCTAATCCACAACCTCTTTCTCAAGTTCCTTTATCATTTGATCCAAGGTCCCCAATGAACCAGATACTACTTGATTAGGTTCAAAGAAGCCAGATGCTTGCAGATGTCTTCAATGAATAGCTGGAATAAATTGCCTAGCAAGGTACTAGCTACATTTCTGATCTGGTCAAGGTATTTGAAAATGCACAGTTTGTAGGCAAGGAGTTGGAAACTGAAATAATTACTTGGCAAAAATAGAAAAGAAAAATGGGTGGTTGTACTGAAGCAAATGAGGGATACACAGAGTTATGAAGTAATGAACATCCTAGCAGAAAAGTCGGTATATGGTCTTGATGACAATGTTCTTTTCATATGCAAAGAAAATATTGAGTGGAGAAATTCAATTATTGAATAGGGACATGAAGAATCCATCAACATTTTGAAGGAGTTAAAAGAACTAACTAATACTATTGAGAAAGACATGAAATGCATAGATATTCAACTCCTAAAAGAAGATAAGAAGATGCTTGAGGATTCATCTGATATGATCCAAGTTTTCGAGGATCAACTGCAACAAATCCAAGAACCAAAATCCTTGACAATAGAGGATTTCTTTTAAATTGCATGAATTGAATCCATGTTAGTGGTTTACTTGGATCATCTTGAGATGCATAAGGGAAAGGTTGTGCAAGTGAGCAAAAATAAGGAAGTCTAGAAGCAATGAATAATTAATATCGATCTTCCACATTATCATCTTATTCTCAACTTCTCCTCAGCGCATTTGGAATGGATAAATATTCAAAGCACCCCTTTGCCTCAAGATAAATAGGTAGAGGCCAGGTTTTCTGCATGAGCTTGATCGCATCACCATTGCTCGTGGCTTATGCCTCTTTTCCTGTTTAGTAGTTGTTTTTAAGTTTTAAGGATAAACTTCTTTAACTCTCATGAAGAGTTAATCTTTTTATTCTAGTTTAATTGTAACAAACTATCATATCCTAGGGGCTATGTATACTTGATTAAAAGCATTGTAAAAGGTTTGATAATTTTTGGGTTAAGATAGAACAAAAAGCTTTTATATTTTTGTAATACTATGTACTGTGAAAAGGAAGGATAATTTGATCTGTGAATGAAATTACAATATTTTCCATCTTATAAATCTATGTGTTTATGAGTTAAAGTATGAATCTTTTGTGGAATTTATTATCTTTCTTATACATTGTATATGTATGTATAAAAGGAAAACTTTTGGAAATGTTTGTCTTGCCGATGAGAATAATGAAATTCTATGAGATTTAAGAGGAAATCCATCTTGAAAATATTGCAGTGTTCATTTTGTGTTGACATATGAATACTTAAATGCCTTAAATACTTTTTGGTAAAAAGTGGGCATGAGAAGTATCGTAATTTAAGCTTATTGAAAATCATTCTTGGGGAACTGCACCCGTATATAGAAGTTAACTATTTAAGAAGTTATCCAATTGTTGGTGTATTTTTGTCTGTTGTTTATGGGCATGCGGAAGTCAAAAATTTAGAAGCTTAAGGCATTTGAGGTAGAGTAGGTAAAGTGGACTACATCACTGTAGGAATTACAAACTCACTTAGTCCCGAAGTTACAAATTTTGCAGATAGGTTATAAGGAAACATAGGCAATTTTGGTTACACCGGAGATGAGTAAACTTGATGCAATGGAAGAAATTTCATACTAGATACATAAACATATAGAGATTACATCTATTCTTTTGGAGACTTGGGAGAGTGGCCTGAAAGTCTTGAAGCCTAATTTTACTGATATTTTTCTCGAGATATAATTATTGTAAAATTTTTGAACTCCTATATATTTTGGTAATGCAAATTTTGATATATTCTATTCATTTGGTTCAAATGTATTTGCTTACCTTTGTCGTTGTTGTCAAAGGGGCAGTAGTATGTCAGCCAAAATTTTAAATTTTGTATAACATTTAATTTCTAAGGGGGAGTAGAATAAGTTATTGAGTCATAATTTTTGTAATGTGGCACTTAGACAAAAATTTTCCTAAGTGTTGTCATCAATGCCAAAGGGGAAGATTATTGGCTTGATGATGCGGATGAGTTGTAATAGGATGTTTGATGACTTTATTTGTGTTGTCATTGATGGAAACCATGTTTTATTTGCCATCTAGGTCATCTAGACCAACTGGTAGAGCCTAACCGACAATGGAGTTAGTTAAATAGGAAAATTGCTAAGTTGCAGTCGATCGGTAAAGAAGAACTGGGAAATGATTAGACGACCGGTATGGATGATTGGTGATGATTTAAGTGTTGCAGTTGGGAACATATGTTTATGAAATTGGAATGAGTTTTTGATTGAAACCGAATCAACAGATTTGGAGTATTGAGCAAGTTATGATCAGTAGAACAATGGTTGTCATGAAGAACACATAACTCATAAAGCAGAGAGAGTTGGATCAGTCACTAGTTGACTAAATGTTATGTTTTTGAGTTATGTGTTGTTTTTCCAAAATAAGGAAACCATGATGAGAAAACTGACCAGATTCAATGAACCTAGGGAATTGTTCCAAGGTTCTTAGCCAGCTTAACATTTGCAACAAGAAAATCCTCTCACTGTAAGGTCACTCCTAATAGAGTGTAGTAGGATCCTAGTAGGTCTGAAAGTTAAATCCTCTAACAAGGTGACACATTATCTTGTGTTTTGTAAAACCTCTAGCAAGGTAGCTCCTAACAGGGTTGGGTCAAAACAAGCCTTATTGTAATATCTCTTAACTGGGCTCAAGCACTCTTAACCGAGTATCACTCCTAACAGGGTTCTGTATGACCTTAACTAGACATATCTTTATTCTATAGATAGTTGATCCTTATGGGTACTAATTCTCATCGTGGTTTTTTCCATCTGGGTTTCCATGTGAAAATCATTGTGTTACGGTTTGCATGCTTTATTGGGTGTTTGCTTATGTGGTTTTATTTCTTGTACGCATATTGATTTTCAAGTTGATAAAAGGTGTAATAAGATTTGTTAAGTTTTTGCTTGCACTAATTCACCCCCCCCTGTCCGTGGCTTATAAGTTTATCATTGGGATGTTCTTCGTTGTATGCTCTTGTGTGGACGTTGATATCTTGTCTTCTAAGATTTGGATGGATTGTTGTAGATGACTGATGTAAATAATTATATGGCATTGCATTTAGTGATTCATGAAGTAAATAAAATGTAAATGGGGCCATGTTTCTTGTGGTGAAGGATATTGTAATCATATATGCTGTAATAGTATGTTAAGAGAATAAATAATGTAACTTGTACTATTGGTCCATTAATGCATTTTTAATAATGGATGTTTATATGGTCTTTTATAATTATAATGGTGGGAAAATGATGAGTGATAGATCAAGAGGAAAACTACCCTTTCCCTCAAAGAGAGATGAGAGTTTCACTATTGATTATCCTTAAAACACTTTTTATTATTACATCAGGAAGAAGGCGATGAGACAATTCACTAGAGTCAATCTCTCCACACAAAGATGGTAGATTGGATCCTAAATAAATTGAGAATGTTGGGATGATCCCCTCTTTCCTTTATGTTATTTGAAAATGGAACTAAATTTAATTGAATTATGTAGTGCAAAAGTGACAAAGAATTGATTATAGCTTGAGAACGGAATATAGGATAAAGTTGTGCACCTGGATTTGGCAGAAAAATATTGAGACAAAGTTACCCTATGAATTTAAGGAAAAGTTGCCCGGACCTTGGCAGGAATGTACACGGTCCTCTGAAAAATCCACGAAACTAAAAGGGTTTTTCTGCCTCTACAAATGGAGCCCGAATCTAAAAGTAGAGTTTCACACTTGCAACCTACACACAAAAAGGAGAGGAAAATGGGTTGGGATTGGGGGTTTGCCTTTAGGTCAAACCTCAGTTTTGGAATTAACCAAGTAATGAAAGAAATTACTTGCAAGTAGAAGTAGATGAAAGACTGAATTGTAAATCACCTCAGGGGAGTTTATAGTAGCAATGTTGATAGAAATGCTTGTGTGGAATTGTATGTCGAAATCAATCTCCTTGTCAATGGTTGAATCCTCGACTCGAATGCAACACCTAGCCTTAAGGGGAGAGACTTAGGAATGTTGAATGTTGGAAAAGAATTCTTGATTTCTTGTGCATACTCCAATCTTATCGATCAACTTGTGAAAATGAGAGAGTGAATGCCCCCTTAAATACATGTTGGTCTATTTGAATTTTGTTACAGGCAGACATTGGGAGAGTTTTCCCGCTCACTGCACAACCCACAATGCATGCTCTGGGAAGGTCCTTCCCTAAAATAGGGCAGAGATAGGGGCACCACACCCTTGTCTTGAGAGGACAAGGGTGTCACTCCCCTATCCTAGTAGGGACAGTGGTACCATGCCTTTCTCCTACCTGTTTCTCCAAGGGAGAGTGTAGACAAGGTGGTGCAGAGGCCAAGGAAGAAGATGTTTTCACACAACGAGCACTCTCCAGTCTCTGATCAGGCTAGAGGATTTGAGTTCACATTCATGAGGACCCTAATGCAGTCGAAAATTGCCAAGGTCGCAATTTTATGAATCTACATTTAGCCCCCACTTTAGGAGAAGTATAATCCTACACAATACTATTAGTAAAGTACAAGGAAACAAGATTGAATTTTTTTTACCACATCAAGGAAGCAAGATTTGCCAAGCCCCCAATGGACTTAGGATCTTACAAATTTGATTGACAAGGTAAAAGGGAAGATCAATAAGGGGAGAACCATGACTGCAAGTAGTAAAGTTCCCTTCACTATGAGTCATGAGAGTAACGATACAAAGATTACAAATCAAAACAAAGTTCATTAAGTAATTCTAAGTATCACAAGAAGGAAAATATGAGTGGAGTGTAAGCTCCCATGTTAAAGAGATCACATGCACCTTATCAAGAGTGATTTATTTAAGGTACGATACACCCAAAAGAGAGAAAAGAAAGGGAGCATGCTATCGCGTGGATTTAGCCCCCAATTGGGGAATAAACCCAAGGATAATGAAAACAAAAAACAAGGTAGTGTCTCTTTCCTTGAGGTTAGTATGTTCTATGATAACTCTTGTATATCATATATGTATGTGCATATGCTAATCTTCATTCCCCAAAGAAGGACACAACCTTAGAAGAAAGGGAAGAGAGGATGTCTTTTGAGTCAACGTGAAAGAGACCAAGAGAAGATCTCAATGCTTTCAATCATCCCCAAGTAGACATTAAGGGAATAATAGAAGAATAGGGATACACATATAAGAATGGTCACAAAAGAGAAAGAAAGGAGAGAGAGAGATCTATAGTGCTACTATTGCTAATCTAGCATGACATCCACCTCTCGATCTTGTTAATCACTATTTTGGGAAGGAAAGCAACATGCCAGAGGAGTGACATCAAGCACAACCAATGGAGCTATCACAAGATCCAAACAATGACTATTCTCATGTTGTAAGTAAGTTTGTTTGATTCTAGGAGCTAGGATTAGGGTTTGTGAAAACTCATCCGGTAAATGTTTGTCCACATCAACATACTCATACTCACTATCAGAAGCAGTAGGAGTTGTATTACCATTATGAATAACATTTTCACCCATTTCTTCATCAAAGTTTAAAGAAAGAGCACCAAGAACATGGATAGGAGAAAAACTATCACATGTTTTATGCAGCTTATGATTTAGAGATGTTGGTTGAACCTCTTACTTAGGACAAAAGGGAATCATGTCAATTGTCTGAGCCTAAAGAGATTGAGTATTTTGAGGAATAACTTCCCGAGCGCAAACAAGGTGTCTTTGTCGGTGTTCTCTCACACAACAATTCCCTCAAGTCTTAGCGGAAGGCTAAGAAGGAGGAGGAACACTTGAAAAAGTAGGAGCATTTTCCTCCTTAATAGTAGAAGTTTCAGGTTGAGGTTGTTTTGGTTGAACAATAGGAGAAGTAGGCCTCTTCTCTCGATAAGAGGAAGGAGGTAGAACTAGGCCATAGAAATGAATAATTTTAGGTGTAGAAAGGAGATGAGGTCCATCATGAGGAGGAGGTATAGGTCTAACATTAGGAGGAATATTGTTGTTCTCCTTTAGAGAAGGTAAATTCACTTCCATAGGAGTAGGTGGACAATTTCCCTTAGGAGGGAGATTAGTTCTATCCAAGAGGGGAAGAACCTCATCTTGAAGAATAATAGGAATGTCAAGTGTTGGGGATCTAGGTTGACTTAAGGATCAGATCATATCATTCTTCCATTTTTTATAAGATTGAAAAAGAGTACCGCTCCTTAATGGAAGAGTTTGAAATTATTTAGGCCAAAAGAGATCATTAGGAACACCAGGGCTTCTTTCGGATGGATGAAATAAGCTATGGTTCATGGTTATGATTTCTCCATTGTGAGAAAATTTAAGAAACTTTTGGATTGGAGAAGCAATAGACTTTATGGAAGATAGCCAAGGATATCCCAACTTCACACAAAATTGCTCAGAAGAAGGTATGATAAGAAAATCAACATCCATGGATTTAGTATGAACTTCAACAGGAAGGGTGATAGAACCAATGGTAGGACAAGAGAAACCATCAAATAACTTCACAACTGCATTAGAAGCATCATATAACTTGGTTTATACAATCTTAAAGTGAAAAGATACTCTTCAGTTATGACATTAACCATGCAAGAGGGTTCAATCAGGGCACCACAACAAGGGATATCCTTAACCTTTACAACTATGTATAAAGGGCCATTAGGTGCTTAATAGTCTCACTAGGGTCAAATGTAATATGAGGACCCTGAGGAAAATCTTGTGTTTCTACCATATTAACCAAGTTTTAAGCCATAGAGGTGAATTCTTCAGAAGTGAGAGAATTAGGCACAATCTCAATAATGTTAGAGGTATGAGATGGCAATGGATCAATTAAAATATTAAGATTTTGATTAGGAGGAGTAATTGATTTATTCCATTTATCATTCAAACCTGCCACAGATATAGTATTATTATCAATCAAGTCTTGAACCTTATTTTCAATACAAAACATTTCCCTGTATCATGACCATGTTGACGATGAAATTGGAAAAAGGAATTGTTATCAAAATAAAGAGATGGAAGTTTGGAAGGATTGATTTGTTTTATAGGAGGAAGTTTAATAACATTTATTTGCAACAAATGATACATAATACTATGTAAAGATTCATTCAAAGGAGTAAACCACCTTTCTCTTTGGAAAAATTTAGAAACAGAAGGCACACTTGTTATAGAATTCGCATGGTTGTTGCTGATTGGATCATTGAATTTGATGAAGCTTTTTGTTGGCTTGAACTTTTCAAATGGTTGTTGCACACTCTCCCCCTTATCACTCAGTTCCATAGGAGTGGATTGCTCCATTTGACTCATAGCCAGTTGATAACTCTGGAGTGTTGCGCATAACTGTGGAAAGGAAGTAAACTTAGACAACATAAGCTTTTCTTGATATCTTTTTGTAAATTAGAAATAAAAATTCTTTGAATATCATTATCAGGCACATGAAAAGAAATTTTAACACACAAATTCTTATATCTACCAATGAAATCGGTCACTTTTTCCTTAACACCTTGTTTACAATGCATTGAATCAGTCAAAGTGATTTTTGGACTAATGTTGTTTTGAAATTGTTGGATGAAATCTTTTGCTAGTTGTTGAAAGGAATTGATATAATTTGATGGCAAAGAGAAATACCATTATAAGGCCTTATCTCTTAGTGTTAATGTAAACAATTTTGCAAGCAATCGTTGATCATAAGCAAAATCAGTACACAAGGTTTGGAATGTTTTGAAATGCATAAGAGGATCACCTTTTCCATTATAGAGTTCTAATTGAGGGATCTCCACATGTTTAGGTGGCACAAATTTAAAAATATCAAGAGAAAGTGGGTTCACAAAATCAAAGGTGGGCACACTAAACTTGGATTGACTCATGGAAGCAATTTGTTGTTGTAAGGAAGACACAGTTTGAGAAAGATTGTTAATTGTCATTTCGGTGGAAGAATTGATGTTAGACATAGGTTATTGAGAAGGTGGTATGATGTTGTTGAAAGAAGGCATGGACGGAGAATAAGGTGGTGGGACATTATGATAAGTAGGCATTGGTGATGATTGGGTAGGAAAAGGGACACTTAAAGGAGAAATAAAATTGTTGAAGGAATTACCCCCTTATGTCACACTGATTCATTGATCAATAGTAGGAACACTCATATAAAACATAGGTATCTATGGAGGATTAAATGAAGAAGAGGGATTTCCCCCATGACCTATGGTTGTAGGAATGACATTTTGTGTTGAAGTAGCCATGATGTTAGATGTGAAAGTTGGAATACTAGTCATAGGATTAGTCAAAGGAATAGAGAAATTGACTGGTGTTGAAGGTTGTGAGTAACCTAGGGTTTCAGAACAACTCTTGATAGGGATGACACTAGAATCAACAATATGTGCAATGCCACACAATATATCAGTTCCATTCTTATCACTTTGAAGCATGCATTTAAGACCTTCAATTAATGGAAGAGCCTCACTATTAGGGTATCAAATTGATTGTCCAATGTGGAAAGTTAATCTAAAGAAACCCTAGTTAAAGCTTATTCTTCATCAAGGGCTCCATCAATATGCGCATGATTAGGCTGGAAGGAATTAGAATGATCCGCATTAAAGAAATCACTCAAATTGGGCTCCATCTCCTCAGTAATTAAATCTTGGGAAGCCTTAATTCTAATACTTTGTCTAAAAGGGATAGGATAAGTAGGACTAATAGTTGTAAAGCTCATGCACTAGAGGGAAAATTGAAATTTTGAATTATAGAACAAAAATAACAAAATTGAGTAATGCAAAATTCAAGAAAATAAGAATTACACAATTTGAACTTTGTTGGAGGAAGAAGATGAAACAATTTCAAAAATGAAAGGAAATTGGAATTTAAAAATTAGGGCCAAGGGGATACCATTTAATTTTAAAATTAGAATTTTTAAGATTAGGGCAGACTCTAACTAGCCTCTTAATTTTAAAAATTATCTTGAAAATTGAAATGTTGAATTTTAAAGGTATTTCCGATTAAAGAGGGATAAAAAATTGATAAATCAACCAATCTTTCGGATTTAGGCAATTAAATTCATAACAGTCTCCCAAAATTTTGAGAAAACAGCCGAGGACCATGGCGGTAATGCACATGGTCCGACCAACTTTTAAAAAAATTTGCAGCGATAGATATTATGATGAATTTAAAGCTAACCCCCCCCAAAAAGGTGAATTTTACGATCTCTAGATGGGAGAAATGAAGGTACAAATGTAAAAATACAACCCTATTAGGGTTTTCAAGAAAAAGAGAAATTGAAGTGCAATTTCGAAAAGAGTCAATCCTAATGAATAGGGACATCTTGGAAAATGTTTATAAATTTGAGTGTAACTGAAATTAATTTAAAATTCACACAAAATCCAATTAAATTTAAAAATTAGGGTTTGATGACCTAACCACTTAATTTTGAAATTTGTATTTTGGGAAAAAGGGGGAAAATTGAAAATTTGAATTGTAAGATTGAAGACAAATCTGAGAACAATCAGAAATCTAAAAATTAAGTTGAAATCCAATTTTTGCACAAGTTCAATATGATTTTTGACAATTAGGGTTTTAACAAGTAACCT
The DNA here is from genome assembly GCF_030272615.1 of Cryptomeria japonica. NCBI lineage: Eukaryota > Viridiplantae > Streptophyta > Pinopsida > Cupressales > Cupressaceae > Cryptomeria > Cryptomeria japonica. The sequence continues at coordinate 253,013,599 of NC_081411.1, forward strand.
CTTAATTTTGTAAATTCTAATTGCAATTTGAACAAGACAATGAGGAAATTGAATTTGAAAAATAAAACAATTTTCAGATCTAAGATAACCACAAGCAATTTTTACAAAACACAAGTTCAATTTTAATTTTGAAAACTAGGGCTTTTTACAAATTAACCACTAAGTTTGCAGAAAGTTAAAAAAATGTAAATGAAAAATATGCAATGTTGTTCAAAGGAAAGCATGCTTCACATTGGGTTCACCAAAATATAATGGTGACAAAATGATGAGTGATAGATCAAGAGGAAAACTACCCTTTCCCTCAAAGAGATGAGAGTTTCACTATTGATTATCCTTAAAACACTTTTCACCATTACATTAGGAAGAAGGGGATGAGATAATTCACTAGATTCAATCTCTCCACACAAATATGGTAGATTGGATCCTAAATGATTTGAGAATATTCAAATGATCTCCTCTTTCCTAATATTTGATTTGGAAAGGGAAATGAATTTGATTGAATTATGTAGTGCAAAAGTGGCAAAGAATCGATTATAACTTGAGATCGGAATATGGGATAAAGTTATGCACCTAGATTTTGTAGTAAAATGTCGAGATGAAGTCACTCTCTATATTTGAGTAAAATTTGCCTGGACCATTGCAGGAATGTACAAGATCCTCCAAAAAATCCGCGAAATAAAAATGGTTTTTTCGCATCTAGAAATGGAGCCCGAATTCGAAAGTATAGCTACGCACCTACAACCTACACACAGAAAAGAGAGGGAAATGGGTTGGGATTGGGGTTTTTCCTTTACGTCAAACCCCAATTTTGGAATTAAACAACTAATGAAAGAACGTACTTTCAAGTAGATGGAAATGAAAGACTGAATTGTAAATCACCTCAAGGGAGGTTATAGTAGCAATGTTGATAGAAATGCTTGGGTGGAATTGTATGTTGAAATAAATCTCCTCTTCAATGGTTGAATCCTTGACTTAAATGCAACACCTATCCTTAAAGGGAGAATTGAGAATATTGAATGCTAAAAAAGAATTCTTGAATTCTCTTGAATGCTTGATCCCTTGTGCATACTACAATCTTATCCCACTTCAACTTGTACAAATGAGAGAGAGAAATCCCCCTTAAATACATGTTGGTGGATTTGAACTTCTTCACGGGTCAACATCGGGAGAGTTTTCCCACTCACTGCACAACCCACAATGCATGCTCTAGGAAGATCCTTCCCTAAAATAGGGCAGGTATAGGGGCACCATGCCCCTATTCTAGGAGGACACAGGTGCTACGCCCTTGTCCTAAGGTGCATAGTGGCGCCACGCCCCTTTCCTAAGGGGATAGTGGAACCATGCCCCTATCATACCCCTTTCTCCAGGGCAGAGTATAGACAAGGTTGTGTAGAGGCCAAGGAAGAAGGTGTTTTTGCAAACCGAGCACTCTCCGGTCTCCGATCAGGCTAGAGGATTCAAGTTCGCATGCACGAGGACCCTAACATAGTTAAAAAATGCTAGGTTCGCAATCTTATGACACTAAAAGTAATCATGGATATATGTTAGATTATCTTGTGATTAGTTCATGATGATATAAAATGTATAAGTAATTTGGGAGTAGGAACATTTGGTATTGGTGTTTTACAATTAACTTAAAAAGGATTGGTTAAGTATACTTAGTAGATGGATATAATCATGATATAGAATAGTGAAGAATCATGTGTGCATTGTAAGAATAAATAATGCTAGGAATTAGTATGCATTAGTCTATGGTGGTCATTGTGTTATTATTATTATAATGTTATTGATTATGGTTAGTTTAAGTGATGACGTTGAGATGCCCTAGAGGATGCTTTGAGATGTTGTGTTTATTTTTGCTTTCGTTAAGTTCTTATGTCAATTTGATTATGATGGTTAGATGTTATTTAGTTAATGAATGATTACTATATTTGAGTAATTGATGGTAATGGTTGCATTAGTTGATGTTTATAAAAATAAAATACTTCTATTGCATGTTAGTTAGTGTATTTTTCTAGGGTATTTTGGCAGGCATTCCATCTTGTATCAGAGTAAGTGTTGCAAACACTCAGATCTCTGGTTGACATTATTTCTCTTAATTTTGTGTGGTGTACTTAAATTTTTTATTGACTTGAGTTGTACTCATATATTTAAGATGTTTATGCATTTTTTTCTCTCTTGTTATCCCCCTCTAGAAATCATAATTATGTGCAACGTGTATATTTGCATCTCATATATAACTTTTGAATGTTGCTAGCAAGGTATCAGTGATTATCTAATAAAAATAGTGTATATCCTCTTAACTAATGTTATGCTTACAAGATTAACTTGCCATGCTAGAGTAATATATTAATCTTATTAAGAATGAAGCTAAATGTTTGTATTATGAGATTTGTAAAGCTTGTGTGAAATGCTCTATCTCTCCCTAGAAAATGATCTCTTTCTCTCATTTTCTTAAGAGAATGCATTGTATTAAGATTAATAATATGTGTGTACATATACATATAATAAATGTATGGACTTAAATATACTTAAGCACTCTCTAGCATATCTAGGGCATCATACCCTTGGAGATTGTGTAGCAGTTACTCCCTTTTGTGTGACTAGTAATGCTCACCTCATGATGTAGATTTGAATGTATTGATTAGTTGGATTTTTCGGATTTCTATAATTTATTATTTTATCTATTTTGATCTTTATAGCGGCACTTGTCACATTTGTTTCTTGCTGATTTTATCGGCAATCTTTCATGATTTGAAGTTGGGTTTGATGGTTTTCATTTTCGATTTTTTCCTCCTTCTCTTCCTCTTTGTTGTTAATTGTTGTTTCAGTGCATTCTAAATGTTGAATATTGTGGGCCCTCATTTTGTGTTGTGAGCAAACTCTATCATGTTCATTGTGAACCTCTGATAGTGTGTGCGAGGGTGAACACTGCGGAGAAGTGCATTAAACTTAGTGAACAATTAGATAACGATGATAGTAATTGAGTAGATAAATGCATTAATATGATGAAATGTAATAGAAACTTCATGGATTCTATGAAATGTCAATTAGAAGTACATTTGAATTTGAGAAAATTGTGTTGTATGAAATTATTGAATGAACACGAATTGCTAATTTTTTGTTTCCAATGAGTGCTTATTTATACATATCATGTGTACTTAATGATTAGGAGTGTCTTGGATAATTTGAATGAAGATTGTAATGGTAGCGAGATTTATGACATGACTCCTTCAATAAATTTAGGATGTGCCTATGTGAAAAAGGTTGTGCAAAATTTTATAAATACCTCTTTAAATGTATATAACTAGATGTTAATTGAATGTTGTTATATTTTAATGATGTAAACTATTGTGATGATTTCTTATAGATGGTAACTCGAGGTTAGAAATTATGATTTTATCTTGAGAAATGTGAATTAAATGAAGTTTAATCAAAATTATTTTAATCATTCAGTATGCTTTTTGTAGCTAGTAAGAGTTTTGTGACTTGTTCTATCTCTTGTGTACTATTTTTTCCTTTAATGATTCAAGAATAGTAAGAAATTTTTTGTTTTCATTCCGTATTTTGAACTAGAAAAATGCTTGAACTGAGATGCTTTATTGATGATTGAACACTTAAATGAGAAGAATTGGGTGTTTTATTGGTAAATGTAAGAAAAGGAAGACTTTAATTTTCCTATGTTCAAAAGTTTTCGATTACTGGGTTTGTGTTTTCAATTTAGCCTTTTTGAATTTCCAGAGTAAGTCGATCCCAAGAGGGGGATGATGTAGTGCCTCTCCTTAAGCCATCTAGCTCTTTTAAGTGATAATGGATCTGTTTGATGTAGTGTAGTCTACTTAATATTGATTTGACGATATTATATTATGTACTAACCCTATTTCATGATGTGAGATTGATTATGATATTGCTTGATTATGTGTGAGTGTCTTCTACTATCTTTGTGATAGGGACAATGTCACATCACTCATTGTGAGGGGGATGTGCCATTGTGATTCTCTATCACTTGCCTGTTATTATATATTGTATATGTTTTATATTGGCCTTGTGGATGCACGATTTGTAGGTACCAGACATCGAATGCATGTAGCTTCACAGGTCTAAGAGTGTCTTATCCCAATAGCAAGTTGATTGGAGTTGACATGATCTCCCACCCTATACTCTAGGTTTAAGTTGATTACCCTTGTCAGTTTAGAGTCTTGGCATGAGTCGTGATTAGTGTGTAATAGTTTCTTGGATTATTTAATGATGGCTTGCTTTATGTAGTTTGGTAATTATTATTTGTTTAATTATTAATTAATTGACTAAATGATTTATATAGTTTAATAATGTTAAATTAAATTAATAGACATATAGTTAATAATAATAAAATAAATAAATATATAATATATATAGTTGGCAATAATAAAAATAAATTAATAGCTGGTAATAATATTTAATATAGTTGAGAATTAATATTGGCAAATGATTTGATAATCATTGGATGTTTAATATTTATTAGATAATGGCTTTTGTAATTATTATTGATATTATTATTATTAATTTTTTTAACAACAAGGTTTTGAGATTTAATTATTTATATAGCCTTTGATTATATTTTATTGTGTCTTTCATTTATGGCCCTTGGTTTATTTATTTATTTACTTATTGGGGTTTATATTTAATAAGTGATTTTATATTATTGATTAAGTATTTAATGGTTTATGATCATTGGATAAATATTATCTATAAATTTGGGTGTTTGTTTATACACCCTTGGCTATTTTTCTGATGGGATTTTATAGTTAATTGTGTCATGAGTATTATTATTATTATTTCTCTTTTTACACTTTGGGATGATTAATATATTCTTTGTACTTACCCTCTTATTCTATTGGCTGAATTATAGGGTAAGTTAATTAATTAGTATTTTATTATTCTTACCTTGGTTTATGTGAAAGGTTGGGAAGAAATATATTATTTTTTAATATTTTGATTGGTTAATATATTCTATAGTTTATGCTGTGATTTTCTATTTATTGGCTTTCTTGGTGTATTTTGTCAGGTGAACATTTTCAGTTTTTCTCTTGCAGGTTTTGATTTTTTGGTTGAAGATTTGAAGATTGGAGATTTCTTGGCTTGCTTGGATTGTGGATTGCACTTCTTCAAATTTTATTTTCCATTACTTCTATCTTCCAGGTTGGAGAAATACTCTTCCTAAGAATTTTATTTTCAAGGAAGATTGTCTTCATTGTGTTTTCAGGAAAGATTCTCTTCAGGGTTGTTTGGGAGATAAATATTTACTTAATATAGTTTTGGATAAATAATATTTCATAGAATGGATAAAATGTTTAGTTTATAATATAGTTTGGGGAAAATATATTTGTTTGAATATTTTGATTGTCATGAATGTTCGACTCTTCTCGTTGTGTTTGTGCATTTTGCTTCCTTGGATATGATTCTTGTTGGTTTTGAAGGCTAGGCTTTGGATTTTAGAAGCTATTGGGTTTATCAGTTGTCTGGGATCTTTATGTTTGGTTTCCTGTGAGTTTTTGTAGCTAGAAATTGTTTGGAGTAATTATTTCTGAGTTGAATTTTGCATCTATGAGTTTATTTTGAGTGTGGAATTGATGTTCCTTAGTTTTGTATTGGATTTGCATCCCTTTTGGTTATATTTTTGGGAATTCAACTTATTTGTCTGATTTTATTTTCCAAGTCACAATTTTATCTTTTGTTTTTTTATATTTTTCTAGTCTTAGGTAGAAATACGCTAAAATAGAGAATATATGTACTACTTTATTTAACATATGTGCCAAACATTTAAACATATGCACTAATCAATCAACTATATGTGCTAAAAAATTGAACATATGCACCGTAAGATTGGATATATGTGCTCAATAATAGACATATGAACTGAAGGATTGTATAAATGTGCTAATCTATAGTGTAAATGCACCAATTTATCAGTTCATTCAGTTTCCTAGGTTTAGTTCATTTTCCAGATTTATGTTCTTAGTTTCCAGAATCTAGAGATTGTTTACTGATACTTGAGATGTTCCATGTCTGTTTAATTGATTGATTATTGGTTATTTTGATTAATCTGTTTATGTATGTGATTATCTTTTAGTTGGGCTTATTTATTAGATTCTTGTATAACGATTTTAGTGTGATTGGTTTGGATACCTTGTTGAGATAGGTCTTGTATTGTTGTGAGCCCATGGATATGTTAAAGTATTTAATGTTATCACCCTAATGTATAGGTGCATGTTAGGGGGTGAGTGGTCTTCTTAGAGAGTGGCTAGTGTTGTGGACTTCTAGGTGTACCCGGGGTCTAGATCACTCGGTATCTCATGGGAAGTTTTCCAATATAAACAAGTGATGAATTAATTAATAATACTTGGATTGGGTAGAATATCCCATCTTAGGAATATAATAAAATTATGTTGGCCCCTTTGCCTTGTCCTACAGTGGTGGACAAGGATAGGACTGGGAAGACCTTTGTAAAACCTAGGTAAGCTAATCTCCCTCACTCCATAAAGGTTGAGATGGCTCCGCATGTGCATTGGGACATCTGGGAATGGTACCCAGGTACCCACATGTTGAATGTGATGACACTCCTTCTCCATACATATAAGTTCTAGCGCCTTGAGTATTGCTTGGTTGTGTTACCTCGAGAGGGTTTGTGTTGATGGTTATCATTTGGTTGTTTTATGTTTGCTTAGCATTCCTTGTTGTATGGGTCTTTACTTTGGTTGTTATGTGTCAACCTAGATCTAGAGTATGAGAGGGATCTTGTATCATCCCCTGCCATTGGGGGTGGTTCCTTTTGTTCCACATGGTCAGGCGGTTTGATGCCTTCTTCTATTGGGATGTTCTTCGTTGGATGTTCTTGTGCGAACGTGGATATCTTGTCTTCTCAGCTTTGGATGGATTCTTACAACAGATTGATGTAAATGATTAAATGGTAATGTATGTAGTGATTCATGATGTAAATAAAATATAAATAGGACCATGTTTATTGTGGTGAAGGATATTTTAAACATATATGTTGTAATTGTATGTTACTAGAATAAATAATTTAACTTGGAATATTGGTTCATTAATGGCTATTGATTCATGGATGTTTATATGGTCTTACATAATTTTGGATATATGTTAAACTATCTTGTGATTATTTCATGATGATAGAAATGTATAAGTAATTTGGGAGCAGGAACATTTGGTATAGGTGTTTTAAAATGAAATTAAAAAGGATTGGTTAAGTATGCTTATTAGATGGATATAATCATGATATAGAATAGTGAAGAATCATATGTGTATTGTAAGAATAAATCATGCTAGGAATTAGTATGCATTAGTATATGGTGGTCATTGTGTTGTCATGCTTATAATGTTATTGCTTATAGTTAGTTTAAGTGATGTTGTTGAGATTCCCTAGAAGATTCTTTGAGAGATTGTGTTTATTTCCGCTTGCGTTATGTTCTTACGTGAATTTGACTATGTTGGTTAGATGTTATTTAGTTAATGAATGACTACTACATTTGAGTAATTGATGGTAATGGTTGCATTAGTTGATGTTTTAAAAAAAAAAATATCTATTGCATGTTAGTTAGTTTATTTCTCAAGGGTATTTTGGTGGGCATTACATAGATTGAAGCCGAATAGATTCCACTCACTTTATAAAGAAATTAGTAGCTATTATTATGAAGGCATGTCCTTAAAAATAGAGGGCAATATCTTTCCAACAATATCAAAACCCCATGTTTGAAAAGACCAAGGAGAATCTTGAGTGTGAAGTTCCTATTCAAGAGCTAAAACAAGCTTTTTGTGTTGTTTGGATGGAGGACATTTCCCAACAAACATAGAGGATTATTTCTCCATTATTTCTTAATTTAATCACTTGTGCATCAGTTTATATACTAAGGATTTACCATGAAAGTGTTAACCCATAGATACTAAATGGGATTCTTAAAGGGTAAGGGATATCTTAAGTAGCATTAATAAGACATCAAAGACGAAGACCATTGAGAGATTTGTGATTTAAAAATATTAGGTAAGATGATATATCAAGATGATAAATTTGGTATCCAAACATAATTATGCTTACTAGCATCATTGGGGAAGTCTATAGTCTTCAAGAACTTATAGATATGAAAATATCATCCTCTTGAGTCTATATCTACACACATTAAAATATCAGGTTCAAGATTATTTGACACAATAGATGAGTGGTGAATCTAAACCATGAAGTGGTACTCATCAACAATAAAGTTAGGGTATACAATGGAATCTATTCTTCCTATTGCATCTATGTGACCAATTACTCTTTTGGGAATACTATCAATGGTGTGAATAGTAAATTGATCAAGCAAGGATAAATCCAAATCTCAATACTAAGATAGCTTACTCTACTTATTATGATATATTCCTATAATTTAATTTATGATTAGTTTAAAGTTGCCACTAATATGGATATGATTAAATTTTATTTTGATCAAACCATGTAAACCAACAATAAAGGATTCTTACTCAACAATATTTTTTGTACAATGAAAATCTAGTTTAAGAAAAGAGGAAATATCTTTACATTGACTGAGATTAGGATTGAACCTACTTTGGAGCTATTTTGACATCTTGATCCATTAAAATGTATTTCCCAAATGGGATTATGATCAAAAGTAAACTTATTTTCATTTGAGAAAAATTCTAAATTAGGTAAGGAATTAGGTGAGGGATCTTTTTCCAGTTGATTAGTGAGAAGTTGACCTTTTATTGGTTTTTGATTTATGAACTTAAATTTGAGCTCAAAGAGTAACATAACCAGTTCTCTAACCTCCCAAATAGATCATCTCTAAAGAATAAACATTTTAGAATATCACATTTAAGTATACATGATTCTCTTCATGAAGAAGATAATTTGTTAGCTTCTTCATTAAAAGGACAACACCAAGATACTTCTTAAATTCCATAGTAGAGTAATGAGTTTCATAGTCATTTACAACATGACTAATGTACACATTTTATTTCCTCACCTTCACCATCATGTTCAACTAATAAAGTAGCTAAAGTGTAAGAAAATGCTAAAATATAAAGTATAGAGGGTCTATCTTGCATAGCTATGATTAAGTTAGGAGAGTTAAATTATCCATGTGTCTTGTGATGGATTCAAAAGCCTTTTTAAATTTATCAAACCACTAAAAGTATACATCTTTGTTCAAAAATTGCATGAATGGAAACATATGTTCACCCTATTGAGATATAAATCTATGAATTTCTTAGATATTTCCTCACCAAACATGGATTTGACATATGTTCTCAGATGGAGGAATGTTAATGATTGCATTGATATTATTTGTATCAAATTTGATTCCATGATGATATACAATAAATCCGAATAGTTTACTAGCACCAATACCAAAGAAATAATTAAGTGGAATATAGGAATGTTGTTCTTGGAGCTAAATTAGCTTGTAAAATTTATAACAATCCAAAATTTCTCTAGGATTCTATCATAACTTGAAATTATCTAGATTCAATTCTACTCGAGATAATTTTTACAGTTTAAGATCCACCTCTAGGATCTCAAATGTGGAATTTTATTATCAAATGTAGAAAGATTATACTTCCATTTTGTATTGTTCAATTAACAATGTGAATAAGGTTTTTTTTGGGAGGACTTATCAAATGTATTCCATTATCCTTCTAATATGGTTTGTCTATATTAACACAAAATATTTATCAAGAATGTATCATGCGGTCATAAGGTGAATGATTACTTTGTAGTCTCAGTAAAAAATGGTCTAAACACTACTATCTGGAAGAATTTTTCCTTGATCCCTATTCCATCTTATCATATTGGGATTCTTATTTAGGAGGTTGATAAAAGAAGCATCCATTGTTCAAATGTGGATGATAAACTAATTTGGTCTCCATAACTATTAGGGTCTTATTGTATTAGTAATTGATATGAAGTCTTAGGGAGGATGGATAGACCTAAGTCAAAATATTTTTTAGTTTTGTTGGATTGATGTTGTTATCCCAAAGGATGGTCCTTTTGCATGGTTATCATTACAAGGAAAAACCTTGTTTAATGAAATATTCTCTCATCTAAGGATTGTTGATTAGTTCAAGTGTGTTAAAGTGCGTTCTTATTGATTTTGAGTTTGAAATAATGAATCGTTTACTTTTTAATTTCCCATTTTCGTATCTGTGATAATCCTAGCTTTGTCACAAGTTGAAGCTATTTTCTCTTCTTCAGTAGGATATTTATAAGGTTTTTGAATCTTTTCCTTCATTAGACAATAATTATTTGTTTGGTTGCTTATAGATAGTTTCCATGACCACTCTAATCTAGAATTTATGGTGGGAAAGAAACCCCAATTTTTTAAAGAAAAAATCTAGCTCTTTGGAAGAGGTTATTAAAAGAGTGGAAGCATTAATTTTAGAATCAATTAGACTTTTCCTATAAAGAATAAGAGATTGGACTCTTTTTTTAGTTCTTGGGATTCTTAGGACCTTTGTGAATGGGAGATGATATCTTTACATTTTAAAGGTAATTTAATGAACAATTTTTCGTCTAAAGCACACAAAAAGGAATTCAAATGAAAGCCTCTAGATCAATAATTTAACAATTGAATTCTGATTGTGTGATAAAGGTTAATATAGATAAATATTATATAGGATGTGTGCTAAGAGACTAACATATATCCTTAATATTAGCTCTCTCCTCTATCATTGTTGATGGTGCAAACAATTTGGTAGAAGCTAAGGCCATGGTTGTTGGGTAAAATTAGTAGTTTATTTAAAGATTAAAAACCTAATCATTAAAGAGGATTCAATGAATACAATTAATTACCTGAAAAATTGTAAATATAAAAAATAAAAAAATAAATATTCTCTAAGAATCTTGGGATCGACTTTATTTTTTCCTAAATATGAGATCTTTGAATTTTATAGAGAGGCCAATTAAGTTGTTGATTATTTGGATAATGAGGTTTTATCTTCTCATTTTGTGGACAAAGTTTTTACCCCTCAAGAATTTAATCACTTTCCTAAAATGGTCTTGCTACTTCAAAAGGAGACAATGTCAATTCCAATTTCAAATATCTCAGGCTTGAGTGACAATTTGTGAGGAGCTATTGATTTTATAATTAATTCAAATTTTGTAGGGTGCTTTTTACTATCATCTTTCTAAGGGTTCTCTATACGTGGTTTGATATGCCCTTTCTTGTTTTGAAAATCATTTCAACTTTCATTTTCTTATCCTCTATAGCTTCATAAAGCACTCTGCAATTTCTTGCTCAATTAGGCTCTATTTTGGTATGTATTGTCTCTTGCATCCAATTTATCTTATTAGAACCCAACTTAGCATATCATTATAGCATCTCTTGCTCATTTAGGACCTTAGGTCCCAATTTGGGCCTAATTTGGAGGAAGCATGGAAGATGGGTGCCTTGCTCCCCTTAGTTTGGCCCCAAATTGAAATCACACAATAGTCTGCTTGATTTGGCAAGAAACATTCTCCCACGTTGGCCTTCTCCATTTTTTTCACCCTAAAATGCTTGAGAGAGATTTATAAGAAAGGTGTCCTCCCTCATTTTGGTAGAACATAAATGTACAAAGGATAAGGCATTTCATCTCACTATATTCTTTATTGTATCAACCTTCAATAGGCTTCATGTAAGCATGTATTTAATGATGTTATTTTAGATCTTTTGTGGAGTCATGCTATTGCACCAACATTCGTGATCATTAAGATAAAAGAAGTATTTGCATCATCAAGGTATAAGAAAGTTCCATTTTTAGATCTAAACTCTCATTCCTAATGAGACGCTTTTCTTTCAAGTTAATTTCAATTCCATTTCAAAGAAAATTCCAAAATCAAGTTTTGACTAGGGCAAACCTATTTCTCCGCATCAATTTATTTTATTTTCTATGTGTAGAAAAATGTGGTGAATCTACAAAAATACATACAAATTACTAAAGAAGAGAGCTACATTATCCGATTCATTTATGCCAAAATTGATGGGAGTGGGTTGAGCTGGGTGACTAAGACTTGGGTGCAACCCAAGTTCAGTTATTGAGTCCCAACACTTTTTCCTCAAGTGTGCTTTGCTGGTTAGCCTCGACCTGTATTAGTGCATACTTTTTTCAGAATAATGTTATCAGTCTGTTACACACAAAAACGTGTCAATTGCTCATCATTAATTATATTTCTTCAGTTGTCCTTAGGATTGTCACTTTCAACTCATAGTGAAGGACCATTACATCCTATTTGTTCTTGAATCATCTTGAGCCTAGTGAATCATCTTCCTTCCAATGTAAGAGGGGAATAGCCCTAATATTCTTAGTTTGCATGCAAAAACTAGTGAACCCTATTTCCCCACATTACATTTTGGTGAACCCGACATTTCTTACGTTGCATTAAATGTGATTATCATTTTCATATCTGATTTGTGCATCTTGCATTGTTTATAATGGAATTAAATAAATCTAATTAGTTTTCTATTTCACGATTATATTTCTTTGTAGTTCCATTTATTAAAACCATGTGCTGGATAATGGTTTATTCATAGTACTATGAAATCATTAGAATTATATAGATATTTCCTACTTGTATAGTATAAATTTATTTCTCCAATTTCTAGTGAAGCCATAAACCCTGCCAAGTCTTGAGCACTTCCAGATTATGTGCTGATCCATACAGTCTTTATCATATTTGTGCACAAACAACATATTATGTACAACTATATTAACAAGCCATTGATTTTGTTAAGGGTAGATATGTACATATTCTTACGACCAAGTTACAACTTGAAAGGAGGTCAAATATGAACTAAATGGTATTTAGATGTATTCTAGTATAGAAGATATTCTCATGCATCACAAGCATTCGACGTACCTTCCTGGTGTAATTCGTGTCGTCAACTCACCTCTGACCGATCTCCTAATATTGACAACTAAATTGTTTACACCGCCACCATGCTTCCTTACATGGAAATAGGGTAAGTTTGCCTATTGAGCTGGAGTGGTGGAAAGAAAAATTCTCAATTTTCCTTTTGGTTTTGATGTTACAGCCACTCATCCAGAGCATAGTCAATGTATTTAGAAAACCAAGTGAGCAACGATCAGTAAATGTAAAGATGTAAATTATTTTCAAGTCATCAAGTCGCCTTGCGTTGATCTAAGTGTTGGCACAGATGGATCTAGTCGTGGCTATTCTAGTTCTAAAAAGGCTATCAGAAATAACCGGGTTATAGGGGCTACAATGCTTCTGCAAAATTCCATAACCATTCTGAATCTATTCTGCAATGTTTGTGTCTGCATAACATCTTTCACACTTTTTCAGATCAGATATGTGAAAATAAACAGATGAGATGATGTAGACCTTTAGCCTCAGATAAAAGCAGCAAGTATGAAATGTATTAAGCCTAGTTGTGGATGTCTCCCTTGGGATATACAATTGCCTCTCCAGTTTGTATTTGTTTTACAGCATTGAGTCGACCCTTACCTTATAAAGGAGAAAAATAAATGCATTAATGTTGCCTTGAATACCTCTGTCTGAACCCTGTCCCATAGCATGAGAAACATACATTTAAAATGGCGTCTAAAGATCTTCAAAACCTCTTACTGATTCATTGGATACTAAAATGCATTAGATGAACTAGAAAGCAAATGGTAGCACGAGAGGAAATTTATTGTTCCCAATTTTAACTCTAAGTTACTAAGATTTAATTTTGTGTTTCTAATTTCTAGCTCTTTTTGTATAGTAATTTACTTTTGTTGGCTTTATTGTCATTTATGTCAATAAGCATTGCAGGGATGCCAAGAAGATGCAGCAAAACAAGTGTTGTAGGTTTCTGAGTGATCATATAGGGATAACTCAGCTGATCAAGTATTGTGCAAGTGATATCTGCTCTGGTGGTTCGATCGGAATAGCTAGGCCGGTACCGAGTTGTGTGGAGAAAATTATTATTGGCATAAGTTAGGCCGATGTTGGGTCGTAAGGAGTTTCTTTTGTATTTCTATTAGATCGGGATAGCTATGCTGAATACTAAGTATGTGCTACACATCAAAATTGATGGATAAAGGCGGGGTAGCAGTTTTGTGAATCCTGATAGAACAAACTGCTCTCGCATCATTATATCGGAATGGCTATGCCGACCAGGAGATTGAGGATGTGTATCTGAGTCACAGAGTAGTAATTTTGTGTAATCTCGATAGAACAAACTATTTCGACATCATTGTATCAAAATGGCTATGCCAACTAGGAGAACAAGGATGTATCAAAGTAGCAATTCAAGGCGGAATGACAAATTCCCCCTATGCCGATAGTGTAGATTATTCTGATAGAGGAGAACGAAGAGAAGACCCCTTGGTTAGTTTATCGGAATAACATATACTGTTATGTTGAATAATTGTGGAGTTACGATTTAGGAGTAGCTATGTTGATGTTTGTTGATGTTGAGTTATCAAAATATGTTTGTATTGATGGATTTTTTTCCAGATTAATCTGATAGTGTTGTCTATTCTAATGAGGGGTTGTTTGTCTTGAAGTCTTTCAATTTGGGGTAATCTATGCTGATGAGGTTTGTAACATAAGAGTTCACATTTTGGAATACTTATGCCAACAAAAGAGAGGTTGGCAGTATGTCATCGGAATGACCTATACTATCATTCTAGCATGATTTTCCTATGCTGGTAGTTAATGGTAATTCTGATATGTCGTGATTTGGCTTGGAGATTCTCATTTGTGATAGATTATGCTGATAAGTGAAGTCAAAGGTGAAGTAGTCACTAGTGGGGAGGGACCTCAAGGAGATCAATCCATATAGGTCAAAAAGAGTAAGAACAATGGAAACACAAAGATATGATGCATGAAATGCAGAACAAATTATTTTATTGCATGAAAATTGATTACATCCAACTAGCAACAATCGGGTTACAACATAATGGCTCACAGGCCTAGTATAACATACAAAATAGGTCACAACCAAGACCTTGAATCATGAAATCTATCTACTATGCACAATCTAGGAACTTGATTATCTAATTGATTACATTCTAATGTGCAATTACAATATATATATATATATATATATATATATATATATATATATATATATATATATATATATATATATATATATATATATATATATATATATATATATACATATATATATATATATATATATAGATGTATATATATATACATATATATATATGTATATATATATATATGTATATATATATACATCTATATATATATATATATATATATATGTATATATATATACATATATATCGATTCGAAGGATCCAGTCGGCCCAAAAAGGATTAAAACCCAAAGAACAAGAGGTAACGTGCAAAATAAACAAGGTCTGCCTCTGCCAAGAGATTCCTCCAAAAAATCCAAAGGATGAAATTTAGATCACGAGAAGAGGTCGGCCATATGCTAAGGAACACTGGAATCAACACCCACGGCTCCACAAGCTTCAGAAGGGGTTCTAGTAGATCACCAAAATAGGTCTAGGCAACCAATAACAAAGGACTATCAACTGGTAATAGGAAACTATCATAGAAATCAATAGCAATATCTTTCCAAAAAATGATCCAAATAAGATGTGATCGGAAAGAAAGAAAGATGATCATGTCTTCAAGTAGAATCCAACTCCATAGGATCTGGTTACCCAAAACGGGGACACAAAAAGGAAAACTAAAACTACAAACATAAAACAAAACAAAAAGGAAAATGTTTTTGGTTGATGCAAGATTACTATGAACCGGGGATGCTCCTGCATTAGACATCTAGGGTTATTGAAAAAGTGACCCTCTCACTTTGTTGGGGTCAAATGGAAACTAAGGCAGTCTACCTCCGCCTATGAAATCCAAGATGAATCTTTAACTAGTTTGTCATTCCACTTCACAAGATATTCCTTATACTGATTGCTCCAAGTACTACACCCAATCCTACTGTCCAAAATCTCTTCAATATGATCTGGTTCATTCTGGGGCAGTTGTTTCTCCAAGTCTGCAACACTATTCTCACTAAATTCTAGTTGATGGTACTCATGAAGATCTGCAATGTTAAACAAAAGTCAAATACTTACACTATCTGATAACTCCACTTTGTATGCATTTTCAGAACCGAACTTCCTCAAAATCATACAAGGTCCAAACTTGTTCATCTGCAACTTGTTATAATTTCCAACCGAGAATCTCTCTTTTCTCAAATATACCATCACCTCATCGTCAACTCTAAAATTCCTTATGTCTCCTATGTTGGCATTATATTTTCATTGATGTCAACTAGTATGAGAGATTGATGAGCAGTGTTGTCATTGATGCATACTTGGAATGGTGTCATTGATGTCAACCGGTATAGAAGGGATACCAATATAAAAGATGTATGTGTTGCACTATCATGGATGCATACATAATGAGATATCTTTGATATCACCTTGTATTGCAGTGCACAGGTAAGGTAGGATAAGAGAGAGAATGTCATTCAACAAAATGACCTTTGGATTCACTGGTATACAAGTCAGTGTTTGACTTATATGAAATAGATGGGTAGGTTACTGGTACAGTTTGTCATCGGAAAGGAGAGAATTTCAACTGGTAAGTGATGTGTTGACATGGAGGACAAGTCAACCAAGTGAGTGGTTTTTTACTGGCAAGCTTATGACCAGTATACAAGCACGATCTGTTGTTTGTAATGAAAAGGCAGAATGTTACCTAAATAAAATCAACATAGGGGGAGAAGGATGCACCGGTCACCAGTATGCTATGTAGATGCAGAACAATAGGACTCCCATCAGATAAAGATGCAGTCACCATGTGAAGAGATGAATGACACTAAGTGTGCCCAATTTGATCACATGTGCATGTTTGAAGATATACTGCACAAGTAGGGAATCCACATGAGCACATTGTAGGATGCAAATAAAAAGGATCCACTCCCATAGGTTAGTGGTGTTGGCATTTGCATGAAGATTGCATTAATGAAATGTTACGTTGTCATTGATGTCAATTAATCAGTAATGATATTGTTATAATGCTGTTTTATAACTGGTAGGAAGAGCTAGTGAAGGGAATTGTAACTGGTAGGCAAGTTTGTGCAGTGAGCTGGTATTTCTAATTATTAGACAGCTAAACCAATAAACCCTACCTATTGATTTGATAAACCCTAACCGATTAAGTTTTGTGAATTAGTTGTATTGGTTTATGATCTGATGATGAGTGGTAATGATTATGGCATGTATTCATATTGTATGAAGAGTGTTTCAAAGTGTTTTTGGTGCATTGAGATAATGGTTTTTATGTTGGGAATGAGAAAGTATATTGAATGTAATGCAAAACACATGATGAGCTACAAAGTTTGATGAAGCAGTGATCAAGGAGCAGTCAAGGCTTTCTTGAATGATGTGCAAAGATTGTTATGTAATCCAATGGTCATACTTGAATCAACTTGTTTTTAATCTCTATGAGAGGATTAGATTTTCATTGCATTACTGACCTAGTGATTTGTTTATAAGGTCGATGAGTTCTTTTATTTCAGAGTTGACAAAGTTGTAGCTGAGTGTGTGGTTTTCAAACCAGATGATGTATCTGTAGTTTTTGTAAAGGTAGATAGGAGCATGAAAAATATCTGAACAAGCAAGTGTAGTGTTATTCTAACAGATCAACAAATTCTTGATGTTTTCTAACAATTAAAGCAGTAAAATCTCCTAACTAGGTAATCTCTAACAAGCTTAGTGTTATTTAAATCCTCTAACTAGGTGGTCCATTAGCTTGAATTTCAAATCCTCTATCGAGGTTATTCCTCAGAGGGTATTGCTTCTAATAAGGCATTACAGTCAATCCCTTAACTAAGTGGTCACTAACAAGATTAATTCTTAACAAGACTTTTTGTAAAGCTTTAGAAAGCTTGGCTCCTAACAGGGCGAACTTTAGAAGAGTTCAGATAGTTAACTTGTGACTCTCATCTCACTATGGTTTTTCCCATTTGGGTTTCCATGTCAAAAATATTGTGTCAAGTGGTGCATGTTTTTGTGGTTATGTTTTCTATGGTTAAATTGCTTAACTGCTTAATCCATTTTGATAAGTTATGTTGACCGGCAACAATCTGAAATGAGATTTTACTTATGTCGGTAAAGTATTTGGATGTTTGAGAGTTTCAAGTTGTTTATTGTTAATCTGTTGTAACAATCAATCAGTTTATCTTGATAGTGATATTGCATTTATAGTTCAGTGGTTTAAATTATCAGTTTAAAGTTTACTTTGAGAGGTTGATTCTAAGATTGGTGATATTTTATATCAGTTTTCTATCTACTGATTCATCCCCCCCTCTCAGTATTCGATCGGATCCTTATTCTTTCATCATACCATCAATTGGTATCAGAGCTTCTCAGGCCCTCTAAGGTCTAAGCATAACGACTTGAGATAAAGATCTTGTATAACATGATGAAGAAGGAAGGTCCAAAGTTTAACAAAGAGAACTAAAAAATATGGAGTGATAGAATGAAAATTTATATCAAGAGTCTAGGAAATCAATACTGGGAACATGTTGGTACTCAATATGTTGCACCTAGTGGGATTATGACTGATGATTAGAATAAAGAGAAACAAGAAAATAATCAAGCACTGGAGGTTATTATCAGTTCTTTGTCTGATGCAAAATATGTTGATTTCCATGGTCTAGAGATTTATAGTGGTGATGAACATGTGAAGATTACCAAGGAAGAGAGTCTAAGAGGAAAGTTTGATGACATGTGGATGGTTGAAGGTCAGACTATCCAACAATATGGTCAAAGGATAAAAGTTATAGTTGGTGAGATCAAGAGTGTTGGTGGTAAAGTGGAAGATGTCACAGTGGTCAATAAGGTATTGAGAACCCTACTACCGGTCTAATATATCCGAGTTGTAGCCATTCAAGAGCTAAATTTAATTGAAAAAACTAAGGTAACCCTTGACTCCATCATTTGTTAGCTTACTGCTTTAAAATTAAATGGTTATGATGGTAGTGTTTAGAAATTTGAATCTGCATTTAGCGATTTAGTTTCTAACCCATCTATGAGGAAAAGTAGAGATGTTAGTCATAGTTATAAATCTAGATCCAACATAAAATTTGATGATGAAGACAGTTTAGTTGAGCTTGAAGCATTGTTGGCCAAGCGGTTGCCTAGAGGTACCGGTAAATAAAGAGGTAAATTACCTTTGAAATGTTTTGCATACAACAAGATTGGACACATTGTAGCTAACTATCCTAATGGTGATAATGAGCACAAGAGATAGAAGTTCAAGAAGTACAAGGGAAAAGGAAAAAGAGATTGTCTTATTTTAGTTGATGGTGGCATCATTGATGAGGAATCTAAGGGTGATGCTAATGAAGACATTGTCTTTGTAGCTATTAAAGAGGAGACATCTAATCAGAAGGCTTAAGTTTCTTGCATGGATAATTTTGATGATTGGATCATTGATAGTGGTCGTTCACATCACATGGACGGTGACTGGAGCAAATTTATTTCTTTGAAGTAATTTGATGGTGGAGTTGTAAGATTTGGTAATGACTCACCTTGCATGGTTAAAGGTAAGGGAACTATTTCTCTTAATGGAAAGAGCAGTCCATATGATCTCTAATGGGTTGAAAGTCTAAAGCACAATATTTTGAGTGTTGCTCAACTCAATGATAAAGGATACCCATTGGAGTTTAAGAATGATATGTGCAAAATCTATGGGAGAAAAGGTGAACTGATTGTATCCGGCAAGAAGACTAAAGGTAACTTGTTTCACCTGAATCCTAAAGTGAGCAACTGTTTAATTGCTAAAGTGGATGATAGTTGTCTTTGGCATAGGATATTTTGTCATATAAATTTTGATAACATTGTTAAAGTGAGTAAGTCCAAGATAGTGAGAGGTTTGCCTCAATTGTACAAATTGGTTAATGCTCTATGTAAGGAATGCCAGTTGGGAAAAGTGGCATCCTTGACTTTTCGCACACAAAGGGCTCACCATATTTTTATATTTTGTCAAGAGGTTTGGAAAGAGGATTATGTTACCAGTAAGGAAGGTTTCAGTGTTAACCAGTATAGTCTATGCTTAAACCAGAACTCATCCAGCATATCAGATGCACCCTCAGAGTTTAGATTCCTGATTATAATTTAGTATTTTATATCTGTAGTTAGTGGGGCTCCTTTGTGTTGAGCAGTGTGTTCTAGGTAGTGTGCCTTCCTACATGTGCAATCCCCCTTCATGTAGTATTTATTCATCTAACTAGTGGATAGATATTGTAGGTCACAAATACCACCATGGTTTTTCCTCTTTGAAGTTTTCCACATATAAATTTGTGGTGTTATGGTGTTCTTTATTGTGATTGCATTATTCTTTATTATATTTTGTTTATATACTTACCAACTGTTAATTGGAAAAGTACCCAAAGGAATTAAGTTCTCATTCACTTGCAGAACACTAATTCAACCCCCTTCTCAACATTCTTGGATTCCAGCATTTAGAACTTGTGCATACAGATTTGTGTGGGCCTATAATAATGAAAGCCCTAAATGGAGAAATATCTTTCATGTTTCTCATAGATGATTTCTCAAGGATGACATGTGAAACCTTCCTTTAAGACAAATCACAATATTTTGAAAGATTCAAATTGTTTAGGAAGATGGTTGAGAAAGAAAGTGGATACAAGATGGAGTGATTAAGAGAGAGATCGTGGAGGTAAACTCACATCAAAATGAATTTGAAGACTACTGTGAAAGGCATGCAATTAGAAGACAATATTCACCCCCAAGATGTCACAACAAAATGGTGTTGTGGAAAGGAAAAATAAGATATTCAAGGAAATGGAAAGGACAATGTTAAATGAAGCTAATCTACTTGATATATAGAAGAAAGAGGTAGTCCATATTATTGTATATACATTAAATAGAGTTTAGTTGAGAGTGAATAGTAGAATGACACCTTATGAATTATGGTATGATAGGAAACCCTCAGTGAAGTAATCCAAGGTGTTTGGCGGAAAATGCTTTATCAAAAGAGATGAAGATGGATTAGGAAACTTTGGTTCAATAGGTGATGAAGGTATCCTATTGGGATATTCAACTCACAACAAGACCTATAAATATTTCAAGAAGAGGATAAAGAAGGTGATTGAGAGTGTACATGTAAGAGTGGATGAAAATCTACATAAAGGAAAATAGAGCATAATAAATCATATTGAAGAATCACATAGTGAAGATGAAGAGCAATCTGAAAGTGAACAAGAAAAATTTGTTGGCATGATTGGCATAAATAATGCAAACGAAGAATAATGACTGAACTAGTAAAGGACTATTTCTGATGACATTGTGATGAAGAAATTGAGATTGCATGATTCAATGAATTTGATCTATTATTTGTGTTATCATTGATGACAACTGATATTTTCTATGTTGTATTTTGTCATCTTAGTCTTTTTGGTCTACTGGAAAGGCCTTACTTGTAAAGAGACAGTGAACAGGGAATTAGGACCTTAACCAGTAAAGGAGGAAATGTTTTGATTAGATATGTCAATTGGTGATGATTGAAGTGTTGTGGTTTGGAATGTGAGTTTGTATTGTTGTAATATGTACTTGACTGGAACCGCGTCATGTTTTTGTTAGTGGAAGTCATGTTTATGTTTTTTGTTGTATTTTTGCTAGGGTTTAAGGACCGGTAAAAAATTCTTATAAGTAGCAATGATTTTGAGTTCGGCGGTGGATCACATTATGTTTATAAGTTGGCGATGAAGTGGCTGAAACCACGTGAAGTGTTTGAATGATCTTTTGGCGAGTTTAATAGACAATTTCTTGGGAATGTGCTAAGTGCTTAGTGGAATGAGCTAAGGGTTTGAAAGTGTATCAGATCAAGGTATGGTGATCATTCAATGATTATAATTGATTGGTAATTGACTGTAATGATGCATACGATGATCAGTAATGATCTAAAAGATCTGTGATGATCTATGTTGTAAGTCTTAGGGTTTTGTAACGGACTAAGTTGTAAAGGTTATTTAGGTCAATAAAGTTGATGTTTGTTGTGTCGGTGGTTTTTGAGAATTGTGTGAAGCTGAACTAGAGTGTGATAGATCTACTAGAGTGTAGTATATTTAGAATGAATTGGATCTGATCAAGCAAGTAGTTGATTTCTATACCCAGAACATTCACTATTGTTAGCCTATCAGTTACTGTAGCAAAATCCCTTAACTGGGTAGGTCCTAATAGGCCTTACATTGTAAATCCATTAACTAGGTAGATCAACATATGAGTGTTAAATCCTCTTGCGAGGTCGATCCTAACAGGTCAAAGCTCCTAACAGAGCTCACCATATAAATCCCTTAATCGGGTGACTCCTAACAGGGTCTTCTCCTAACAAGGCATCTTTGTAAGCTTCGAACCGGGCTAGGCTCCTAACAGGGCGCATTCGAAAAGAGTGTAGTTTTTGTGGGTACCAATTCCCACCATGGTTTTTTTATCTATTTGGGTTTCCACATGAAAAACATGGTGTTCATATGGTAAATATTTTTATATGTTGTTATGTTTTACTTTCAGTTTATGCATGTTGATGAACACTTAATAAGTAGTTCTGATAAACCGGTTTAACAGTTGGTTATCAGTGATTACCAATAATGGTCAAGAGTTTAGTCCTAGTTTATAATTGATTTGGTGAAGTTTTATAAGTTCAATTTTTAAGTTTGAAATTTTTGTTAATACTAATTCACCACCCCTATCAGTATTTACCAAATCCTCTAAGATTAACAATTGGTATCAGAGCATTGGTCCTTTGTGTGCAAAAAGGTTAACAAATTGAGGGAAAGATCCTAAAGAAAGATGATGAAGAAGGAGGGTCCCAAGTTTACCAAGGAAAACTACCATATATAGAAAGAGCAGATGAAGATATAAATGAAAAGATTGGGTTCTTTGTATTGCAATCATGTTATAATCAAGTATATTGCTCCTACTACCAACCCCTTGACATCAGATGAGCTTAAAGAATAACAAGAAAAAATTCAAGCCTTGGAAGAAATTGTAAGTACTTTATCTAATTTTGAATATATAGATATTGATGGATTAGAAACTACATTTGAGGTATGGGAGGAATTAAAATTGATTTATGGAGGAGATGAACATGTACAAAGAGAAAAAGAAGAAAGTTTAAGAGGCAAACTTGATGACATGAAAATGGTTGATAGTGAGAACATTGCAGAATATGGTCAGAGGATTAAAGAAGTTGTAGGTGGTATTAAGAGTTTCAGAGGTAAGATTGACGATGATATTGTTAATAGTAAAATTATTAGAACTCTCCTACCACAATATGCTATTGGGGTTTCTGCAATTCAAGAACTGAGATCTATTTTTAAAGATAAAGTAACTATTAATTTTCTTATTGGAAAGTTGACTGCATTTGACTTCAACAAATTTGATAATAGTGTTTCAAAACCGTTTGAATATACTTCTTAAGCTTCTATAACTAGCACATTTGTGAAGAAAGGAATGGATATTTGTCATAATCATGACTGCAGGTCTAGTCATGGCTGAAGCAAAGGTGAGGATGATAATGAAGATCATTTGATGGAACTTGAGGCACTATTGGCTAAAATTTTTTTGAGAGGCATTGATAAGTATAAAGGTAAATTACCTTTGAAGTGTTTCTCTTGCAATAAGATTGGACACATTGTTGCAAATTGTCCTAACAGTGATAAAAAGGAAAAATTTAAGAAATTTAAAGGAAAAGGACAAAAACATTGCTATGTTGCAATTGATGAAGGAGTAACTGATGAAGAATCATAAAGAGATGACAATGAGGAGATAGTTTTTGTTGCTGTGAAGGAAGATCTCACTGATAAAAAGGCATTGGTGTCTCACATGGATAGCAGTGATGAATGAATAATAGATAGTGGTTGCTCACACCACATGATCGATGATATAAACAAGTTTTTATCTCTTGAAGAATTTGATGGCGGTGTGGTAAGGTCTGGTAGCAACTCACCCTGCATGGTTAAAGGTAAAGGAATTATTTAATTAAATGGAAAAATAAATGCAAATGATGTCTTTTGGGTTGATGGATTAAAGCATAACCTTTTGAGTGTTGGTCAATTAAATGATAAGGGATATCTTCTAGAATTTAAAAGTGGACTGTGCAAGATTCTTGGAAGAAATGGAGAATTGATTGGTACTAGAAAGCATAAAAGAGGTAATCTTTTTCATCCAAATACTAATGTGAATAGTTGTTTGGTGGAAAAGATTGAAGACAACTGGTTATGGCATGAGAGGTTTTTCATGTGAATTTTGATAGATTGATAATGGTTAGTAAATCAAGTATTGTGAGAGGTTTTCCCTAGCTTGTTAAACTGGATAATGTGTTATGTAAGGATTGTTAGATGGGTAAGATGACTTTTGTATCTTTTAAGAGTAAGTATTTCTCTTTAGAAAATATTCTAGATTTGGTTCATATTGACCTTTGTGGTCCTATGAGGACTAAGAGCTATTTTGGTGATAGATATTTCATGATTTTCACTAAATATTTTTCCAAGATGATGTGGGTAGCTTTTTTGAGGGAAAAGTATGAGGCATTCAGTTTTATTCAAAGCATTCAAAACTTTAGTTGAGAAAGAAATCAGGAAGAATTTTAAATGTTTGAGATCTAACCGGGGAGGAGAATTTACTTCTGATGAGTTTGTGAAGTTTTGTGATGAACATAGGATCAAGAGGTAGACGTTAGCTCCGAGAACTCCACAACAGAATGGGATAGTAGAGAGAATGAATAGAACAGTTGTTGGAGCTTCTAGAACCATGTTGATTTAAGGTGAAATATTGAAAATGTTTTGGAGAGAAGCAATTGGCACTACTATTTACACTTTGAACTAGGTACTTGTCAAGAGAGGTAACAAAAAAACACCTTATGAATTATGGCATGGAAAGACTCCTAATGTAAATTACTTGAAAACATTTGGGAGTAAATTTTTCATTAAATGTGATGATTTCACTATAAAGTTTGATGCAAAGTGTGATGAAGGTACTTTTATTGTTTACTCTACAAAGAGTAAGGTTTTGAAATGTTACAACAAGAGAAAAAAATGGATCATTAAGAGTGAAAATATGAAGGTAGATGAACTCTTTAAGAAATATGATAAGACCAATAGAACTGAACCTAAGAAAGATAAAGAAAAACTTGTGTTTATTGAACCGAAAGTACAAAAGAATGATGAGCAAGAAAATACAGAAATAGGTGCTCAATCCATAAATGAAGAAAGCAAAGAAGAACATGAAGTAGAAGGCATAGCACCATCACTGGAAATACCAAGATATGTCAGATCATTCAGAAGAACAAATTATTGAAGATAAAAATCCTGGTGTACAAACAAGAAGGAAAATCAAAGAAAACTCTTGTTTGATTTCTACTATCAAGCCTAAAATAGTAAGAGAGGCATTGAAGGATGATGACTAGATTAATGCTAGGAATGAGGAATTGGATCAAATAGAGAAGAAAAAGACATGGACACTTGTTCCCAGACCGGAAGACAAGAATGTGATTGGCACTAAATGGGTTTTCAGAAACAAATCTAATGAAGAAGGCAAGGTTGTGAGGAATAAAGCAAGGTTGGTATGCAAAGGCTATGCACAAGAAGAAGGAGAAAATTAAATTGGAGAAACCTTTGCACTAGTGGTAATATTGGAAGGAGTAACAATGTTACTTGCTTATGCTATATTTAAAGGCTTTAAGGTCTACCAGATGGATGCTAAATTTTCTTTTCTTAATGTCATCCTTAAGGAAGAAGTGTACATAGAACAACTAGATGGATTTGCTTTTTCTAAGGATAAAGATATGGTTTTCAAATTACATAAGGCACTGTATGGATCAAAATAGGAATCGAGAGAATGGTTTAAAAAATTGCATGCACACTTGATCAAGATAGGATTATAGTGTACCAGTGAGGAGAGAAACATATATATTAAGACTAATGGAGACAAAGTGTTGATAGCGGAAGTATTTGTAGATGATATAATTTTTGGAGGTGATGATGATTTATGGATGACTTTTGTTGAGGAGATGAAGAAAGAATTTGAGATGTCTCTTATTGGTGAGATTAAGTCTTTCATTGGGTTGTAGGTGGAATATTTATCTGTCAGAGTAAATACGTAAAGGAAGTATTGAAAACATTTGGCATGGAGGATTGTAACCTATTTGATACTCCGATGGTGATAGGTTGTAAATTACCTAAATAGGATGATTCACCCTTTACTGATGAAAAATAATATAGGTATATGATTGGTAAGTTTCATTATGTTGTTCACAGTAGGCCTGATATTGCACATGTTGTTGGTTTAGTTTCTAGATTTTAGAAAGATCCCAAGGACACTCACTTGGTAGTAGTGAAAATAATATTTTGGTACTTGAAAGGCACAATAGATTATGGTTTATGGTATCCTTACTAAAATGATTTTTTTTTGTAAGTGTTTACTAATGTAGATTGGGCAGGCAACATTGATGACTAGAAAAACACTACTGGTGGAGATTTTCTTCTTGGAGGTAGATTCGTTCCTTGGACAAGTAAAACTAAAACATGTGTATTACAGTCAACAACAGAGGCAACATATGTTGCAACATCAATGAATTGCACATAGACAATCTGGATGAGGCATGTGTTAGAAATTTTTGAACTTGATATGTCTGAATTGGTAACTATTTATTTTGACAATAGAAGTGCAATTAATATATCAAAAAATCCTTTATTACGTGCAAGAACTAAACACATAGAATTGAAATATCACTTTCTAAGGGAGAGAGTATAGGAAAAACAGGTCAGAATGGAGTATGTGACAAGCAAAGAGCAACTAGTAGACGTTTTAAAAAAACCATTACCAAAGACTACCTTTGAGTACCTTAGAGGTAAATTAGGGGTCAGAACCCTATACAAGAAGAACTAAGATGTTGGAGGTGCATCAATCCAGTGGGCTTAATGAATTTTTTTAATTGTGGATCGATCAAATGATGGCTAACCCACAAGGTGAGAATCTTAGATGAGATTTGCAAAGATGTTGAAGACAACAACAACAAATTTGATGACCAGTGATGCATATGCACCTTTGTCATTGCTTTCAAAGGGGGAGAAGAAATATATTAGACTAATGAGGACAAGATGTGTAAGAGAAAGGAGGAGAATTAATATGATCTGGAGGAGAATAATTAGAGCATGTGAAAATAAGAATCGATAGAAGAGTGAAGTGCAACAAATAAGTTGTAGAACTGAGCCGCATGATGTTAATTGAATATGTTGGTGTTTATGTTCGTGGTGCCATCAATTATAAAGGGGGAGAATGATGGCATGATTGGCATAGATTACATAGACGAGGAATGATGACTGAACCAATAAAGGACTAGTTTTGATGACATTGTGATGAAGAGATTGAGATTACATGATTTGATGACTTTAATCAGTTATTTGCATTTTCATTGATGGCAACTCATGTTTACTATGTTGTATTTTATCATCTTAGTCTTTTTGGTGTACTAGAAAGACCTTATTGGTAAAGAGACAGTAAACCAAGAATTAGGATATTAATCGATAAACGAGGAAATATTTTGATTAGATCTAGCTATTGGTGATGATTGAAGTGTTGCGGTTTGGAATGTGAGTTTTATCATTGTAATATGTATCTGACTAGAACCACATCATTTTTTGGTTACTGGAAGTCATGTTTATGATTTCTATTGTATTTTTTCTAGAATTTAAGAAGGGTTTAAGGACCGATAAAGAATTGTTATAATCGATAATGATTTTGGGTTCAGAGGTAATCACATTATGTTTATAAGTTGGTCATGACATGGTTGAAACTGCGTGAAGCGTTTGAGTGATGTTTTGGCATGCTTGAAGAGTGAATTTCTTGGGAATGTGTGAAGTTCTTAGAAGAATGAGCTATGGGTTTGAAAGTGTATCAGATCAAAGTGTGGTGATCATTCAATGGTTATAATTGATGGGTAACTGATTATAATGATCTATATGATGATCAATGATGATATAAAAGAACCATGATGATCTATGTTGTAAGTCTTAGGGTTTTGTAACCGACTAAGTTGTAAAGGTTATTTAGGTAGGTACAGTTGACGTTTGTTGTGTCAGTAGTTTTTTTGAAGAGTGTGAAGCCAAACCAGAGTGTGAGAGATCTTCCCGAGTGCAACAGATTTGGAATAGAATTGGATCTGATCAAGCAAGCGGTTAAGTGCTATACCCAGATCATTCATTATTGTTATTCTAATAGTTACCACAACAAAATCCCTTAACCGAGTAGGTCCTAACAAGCCTTACATTGTAAATCCCTTAACTGGGTACCTCAACATCTGAGTGTTAAATCCTCTTGTGAGGTTGACCCTAATAGTCAAATATCCTTACAGGGCTCATCATCTAAATCCCTTCATCAGGTGACTCCTAACAGGGTCTACTTCTAATAGGGCATATTTGAAGCTTCTAATTGGGCTAGGCTCATAACAAGGCGCATTCTAAAAGAGTACACAATTTTTGTGGGTACCAATTCCTATTGGGGTTTTTTCCCTATTTGGATTTCTGATAGGGAGGCTCTCACAAAGAAGTGCAATTTGACTCATGCACTATGAATAGGTCTCATTGTGGGCTTCCTTTTTTGTCATATGTGGTTCTCTCCTTGTTTGAACCAACAGTAACCCCCAAACTCCTTTGGAGAACTCTCTACCAGTGTGTTTGTTCTAGTTACTCAATCAAGGTTAGAACTCATAGGAGTAAGTTCAACCACCAACATGTCTAGTTTTTTATCCTTCACTTCCAGTGGACTAGAAGGAGTCTGATATGGTTTGACAACTCCTACCATGTGATTTTGAATTTTTTTTCCCTTCATTTCTCTATTGCTTTCATAGATTCCTATTTTCAAGGCCTAGTAGCCCTATGAGCCCCTTTTAGCCCCCCCTTCACGATTTTTGCTCTTTTGTGCTAGAAACTTCCAAATACCCCCCAAAATATTTTATGATCTGGATACCCATTTGGACACTTTTTAGGATCTAGGGGATGAGGTGGCTTGATTTTTTTGTACAAGTATGACCCCCAAAATGGCTCTTTTGAAGGGTTTTAGGCTTAAAAGCTTTCTCCAATGGGGTTTACTGATCTACACACCCTGTCGGTCCTCCAATATCACAGTAAAGAACTCTATAATATCCAACTTCAATTCCAATCACTTGGAACTATTGGATTAGATCATCCCTGCAATAAAAATTAACAATAGAAGTCATGCTCCTAGTTGAGCTATGGAAGAGCTTGCCTAGGGCATGATGGTAAACTGATCCTAAGAAACTTCCAGGACACAAAATGAAATATTTACACTATTTACATATTCCATTACTCAAATCGCAAAGGGCGTAGAGAAACCACAAAGGAAATTGAAGTTGGATTCATTCTTTTGGGCTTTAACCCCTTACTCTGGCTGAGAGCAATGAAAACATGAAATATTTCCAATGCAACAACTAAACTTGCACAATGAGTGAATATAAATACTTCTTAAGCACTAGAAGAATGAGTACTAGTTTTCTATGAAAACACAATACTGAAATCAATACATTTAGTACTAACTGCAATAAGCACTTTGAAAAGTTATGTGGAAAACAGGAAAATGCTCGAAGTTGCTTATCAAAGAATTTAATCTTTGGATCTTCCAACTCCCTTACAATATTTTGAAAGGCCTTATATATTCCCACTCACTCAAAAACAACCATCCATCGGACCTCTAACCAACAATTTGAGCATTTTACAAAAATTGCTCACCTTGTTGCAATATGTTGTCAAGCAAACATGACAACTTTTGCTCCACAATGCATTTTTTCAACTTTTGTATATCTACATACTCTTGACCCCCTAGGATGGTTTCCTAACAAAAAATAAACATTTCCAAAATCCTTATGAGGCCTTACAAGGAGTTTCACACAATTTTTCTATATGATATCATTTTAGGCTTACAAAGGCACATTGGCCAAAACTGAGAAAATAAGTGAAAATTAAATACATTCAAACTACAAACAACCTCAAAACACACTTTTGGTCCTTTAAATAGTCCTTTATTCACTTATATACCCAATGAGGATCATTCACTCCAAATTTTTGATAATTAATCAAGAAATCTAGGTGCTCCTGCACCATTTTCCATGTGAAAAACATGGTGTTCATATGGTGAATGTTTTTATATATTGTTATATTTTACTTTCATTTTATGCATGTTGATGGACACTTAATGAAAATTTCTGATAAACCAGTTTAATAGTTCATTATCAATAATTACTGGTAACGGTAAAGAGCTTATTACTGGTTTATGATTGATTTGGTGATGTTTTATAAGTTCAAGTTTTTAGTTTGAATTTTTTGTTAATACTGATTCACCCCCTCCTCTCAGTATTAACCAGATCCTCTAAGATTAACAAATGCACCTAGCAAGACTCCAAGTAGATATGTGCAAAATAATCACCCTGAAGAGTAGATAATAGGCAACAAGAATGATGGTCTACAAATAAGGAGGAGAGCAAGGAACAATGAGGAAGTAAACTTCTTTCTTGTGACTAAGATGGAATCCAAAATATTTGATGAGGTCAGTAAAAGTGAGAAGTGGATGAAGGCTATGGAAGAAGAGATGCTGCAGATTGAAAGAAAAAAACATGGAAATTGGTTCTTAGGCCTATTGATAAAAATGTTATTGGGACTAAATGGGTCTATAGGAACAAGATGAATGAAGGAGGTAGAGTAATAAAAATTGAATCTATATTAGTTTTCAAGGGGTATGCTCAAGTAGGGGGCATAGATTTTTAAGAGACATTTGCACTAGTTGCAAGTCTTGAAGCTATGAGAATGTTCCTGTAATTCTCAACCTATTAAAATATAGAGTATATCAAATGGATGTCAAATATGCATTCTTGAATGGCAATCCTGAATAATAATTCTATATTGAGTAACCTAAAAGATTTCAGCTACATGAAGATAAGAAATTTGAATGAAAATTAAGAAAAGCTTTTTATGGTCTAAAGAAGGCCCCTAGAGCATGGTATTTGGAACTGGATAAGTATCTCTATCAACAAGGGTTCATAAAGGGAAATTTTGATAGTAATTTGTACATTAAGGCAAATGGTGATCACATGATCATAGTTGTGGTGTATGTAGATGACATCATTTTTGGAGGCAACAAGGACATCTTATGCAAAGAGTTTGATGACCAAATGCAATTTGAGTTTGAGATGTCAATGCTTGGAGAGCTGTTGAATATTTCCTTATTTTGTAAATTTCTAAGTTTTAAAAAGGAATATTTATATCACAAACCAAGTATATAAGGGACAAGTTGAAAAAGTTTCAAATGGAGGATAGCAAACTGGTTAGTACTCCCATTGTAACAGGATACAAATTAAGAAAGGATGATGACTCACCTAGTGTAGATCAGACCTCGTATTGATCAATGATTGGTAGCCTATTGTATCGCATAGCTTCAAGGCCTTATATTGTGCAAGTAGTGAGATTGGTAGCTAGATTTCAACCTGCTCCAAAGTATCACATGTAAAGGTTGTTAAAAGAATCTTCAAGTATCTGGAAGGAACACTTACTTATGGCTTATGGTATCCAAAGAAAGGAGATTTCACTTTACAATCCTTTACTGATGTTGATTTTGCAGGTTACATGGATGATAGGAAGAGCACTAGTGGTGGATGTTTCTTCCTTGGAGACAGATTGGTTTCATGGAAATACAAGAAGTAGGATTATATTTCTTTATCTACAGTTGAAGCAGAGTATATAGCTTCTGCAACATGTTTCTCATAGGTTTTGTGGATGAAACAAACCGTAAAGGACATTCAAGTATCATTTTCAGATCTTATTTCTATTTTGTGTGACAACTCAAGTGTCATTAACATTTCCAAGAACCTTAAAATGTGCTCAAGGATGAAGCACATTGCAATCAAATATCATTTTCTTAGGGAGAAGGTTGTAGGGAAGGAAGTAAAGGTTGAATATGCTCCCACAAGTGAGCAAGATATTGATATATTCACAAAGAATCTTGAAAATGATACATTGGAGTATCTAAGATATAAGTTGGGTGTTGTCCCACCTTCCTTCAATACTTAAACATATTTTTGAGGTTTGTGGTTTAGGGAGAGCATATTGTTTTACTACTTTTCATCATTGAATCTAATGTTTGTCTCAAGGGGAGTTTTAAATTTTTTATGAGAAGTATTAACTCTTCTTTAAATACTATAATACTGGGTCATCTAGTGGAATCTATAGAACAATGAGAAGAAGTGTACATGTTTTATGGCAGGTCATGTGTAGGTCCCTTTGCCATTGTTGTCAAAGGGGGAGAAATAGCTGCCTGTGTACATTGATGTATGTGTTGACATCACTGACAAAAGAGGAGATTGTTGGTATTATGATCATTGATTACAACAAGTACTACAGGTATGCCAAAAGGATGTAGAGAAACAAGTGTTGCAGATTGTAGAGTGATCATATTAGGATAACTTAGCTAATCAAGTTTTGTGTAGGGATATCTTCTCTGGTGGTTTGATAAGAATAGATAGGCCGATATTGAGTCATGTGGAGGAAATTGCTATCGGTGTAAATCAGGCTAATGTTGATTTATAAGGTTTTTTTTTTTTTTTTTGTAAAATTAGGATAGCTATGTCAAATACAAAGTATGTGCTACACATCGAAATAGCTATACAAAGGCATAGTAGCAATTTTGTGTAATCCCGATAGAAAAAACTACTTCAATATCATTATATTGGAATAGATATGTTGACGAGGAGACTGAGGATGGGTATCAGAGTGACAAATTAGAAAATTTGTGTAATTCTGATAGAACAAACTACTCTGGCATTATTGTATGAAAATAGCTATGCCAACCAGGAGAACGAGGATGTGTATCTGAGTAGCTATTTAAGGTGGAATGACAAATTTCCACTATGTAGATAGTGTAAATTATTCTGATATAGGAGAATGGAGAGAAGATCCCTTGGTTAGTTTATCAGAATAACATATGCCATTATCTTGAAGAATTGTGGAGTTGTGATTTTGGAGTAACTATGTCGATGTTTGTTCATGTTGAGTTATCAAAATATGTTTGTATTGATGGGTTAGTGCCCAGATGTTTTTGATTAAGGGAAAATAGGTTTTGAGGGGACCTAAAACCCCTTACAACAAGTTTTGGAGGGACCCAAAACCAAATAGATTTTATCAGGAACTAGAACCCTACAAAGAAGGCTTCTAAAAGATAAAAACAATGAAAGACTAAAACCAAAAACTAGCACAACTGACTAATACCTACATGACAACAACATAGCCACACCAAAACAGACAAAGCTAAAACACCAAACTATACCACAAAAGAGTAATGGTCAAGGGTATAAGAAGCACTTGTTGGCAATTGAAACTCTATTGGTTGGTTTCACTATGTTGTTATTGATGGCAACCTGATTTTGGGTTCTGACTTCATATGGTGTACTGACAGGAACTTCACAGACTCTACATCAGCACCGACACTAACAGGATAGTAGATTTCTTTGGTTACTAGCAATGCAGGCCAACATGGTATAGCAAGGTCATCGGTATTGGAAGGCAACATATCTTGGATCCAGCATCGGAAAATTGTGTTAATATTTATACATTTATGTTATTTGGTTGACATATAATATGATATTGTATATATCTTTGTAACCTGACATAAGGCATGAAAATTATATAGGGTATATAGGTTAGTTTGATAGATCACTTTGTAATATATGGAAAATGAGGGTATGGACATAGAAATGTAATATGATGTGAAATCAATTTGAGAGACTACATATGTGAGGAATTCATTGGAAGGATTATTCTGGTACATAGGTTTAGCCTTATAACCAGAACATATAGAGCTTAAATTGGAACTGTATTCCGGCATAAAATATGCCATCCTAGCAGTTCACAATTCTCTAGATTGTTGTCTGGTATGTTATGTAGTTAGCGAGGCTCTTATTATGATTGAGAAGTGTGCTCTAGGCTATAAGCTTTCCTGCAAGTGCAGGCCCATCATATATTGTAATATCTCTTCATATGGCCAGTGAATTGATCACACTTAGAGATGGGTTAGGAAGACTAAAGAGAAATCATCAGATGGGAATGTCCTGGTTATCTATCTAGCAGAAGAGGTTGCTCCTACATTGGTAGTGAGATCATTCGGTAACTAAGGCAGATGCCTTAAGGGTAGGCAAAATTTCATGGAAGATGATGCATATGCCCCTAGAGGAGATTCTGGAAGATGTTTTAGATATTGGAGAAGGATTATCCAGCACTGATATGTTCAGAGTGAGATCCAATATCTTTCACCTGCAGTCATTTATGTCAATGGATAAAAGGATGAATACACTTTATTATTATTCACCCAGCATTCAGAGCACTTTCAGAGAGATTCAAAGAGACTTAGTGTGATTAGAGGCTATTCAGAGGCAATCTAATTTCTTCTTGAGCGATCACATCAACGTCTAAAAGGATTTATTGAAGGTTTCCATTGATAGCGATTAAAGGTATTTTTATTGAATCATGGAAGTGGGATCATTTTCTGTTCTTATTTTATTGCAAATCCAACTACAGTGGAGGTTAAGGACCACCCCAGGCCAATTTTCAAACGGTATCCACATGTGGCTACAAAGGAAGATTTAGTTGGAGTGTTTTCTCACGCTCTAGAGGGAGTGGTATATGTATAAGATTTTAGGGAATACATCCATTGTTATATAGAGGACTTAGGAACTTCAAAGATCAAAGAAATGTATATGAATAAACTCATGGGAGAAACTGGTAAGATTAAATTGGCATATCAACACATTGAAGATCTAGGGTTCACAAATATTCTGGATATTTTGGAGATTGAGGATGAAATAATTAGATATGTACTAAGAAGAGTACATGGGGAATTCATATGGCTAGAGAGACCCTATAGAATCAAAAAAGAAATCTATCTGGGCAATTATCTAGATAAGAAAGTATCAAACGACTTCGTGAGGAAGATTACTGCTGCCACATTAGATAAGAGATCGATGAAAGTGAGCACTATCACTGACACAAACATCAAATTTGGAAGCATGGTTATAGGATACAAGGTAACTCAGTTAAATCGACTGAACTCAGTTTCTAGTTCATGTATTTTGGTTTCATATAGGATGATGAGAGAAAATATAAAGTTAGATCTTTGTGGTTGGATGTTTGAAGGGTTAATGATCAACTTAGGGAAAATTAAAGGTGAGAAGAAAGGAACCTTTTCATATAGCAATCTATTGGTCTACTTAATTCTATACTTTTTGAATCATACTCCCGGTTTTCGAAGGAAGCAATGGTCTTTTGACACTCTGGTAGGAAGGCAACTAAAACAATCAATTGCTACATTGGGAAGTCTAAGAGATGATAACATATGGGGTTACTTTAAATATTTTCAAAAATATAAGATCTCTAGAATAAGAGTACCTAAACATATAGTAGTGAAATACTCTATCGGCATATGTTTCATGGTTAAGAAAGATGAGACCCTCATTGATAGAGAGGTCGCTCAAAGAGAGTCAATTCTTTAACAAAGGGTAGTCAAGTGTTAACCTAGTGAGATTCCTTCAATTTTATTTATTATATCAAACCAATTAGGCATACAATCTCTCTAGAAGTTGTCCCAATCAAAATGTGCTCACTGGTTGCTCAGGCATGGTTGAGATTCACAAGGGTAAATCCAACCTTACACTATCAAAATCCTAACAAATGCTTGCAGAGCTTGTAGTAGATGTTAATGAGTTTTTCCAAGGTCAATCAACTAGTTTTGAGTTTGGGTTTGATCCATTTCCCCATCGTTCCCTCGTTTTCCTATTTTCTAAGCCTGAGAGCCCTAGAGCCCCAATTAGCCCTTACTAACTGGTTTTTGTGGTTTTGCTCACAATTTCCACAAAGACCCAAGAAAAATATTTGGTGATCTGAGTACCCTTTTGGGAGTATTTCAAGATTCAAGAAATCAGAAAATGCAGTATGATTGTACAGGAATGAAACCCAAGAAATGCTTGTTTTAAGGGGTTTTAGGCTCTTTTTGGTCTTGTTTCAAGGGTTTGGTGTCTTCCCCGATCTACCGCACCTCCAAACTATCACACACTCTCTACCACACCCCACTTGTTCATGCCAAACACTCTACAACTCCAACCCTTCTCATTCCTACAAACACTTGCATATTTTCATTCATTTCCTAACCGGGCTATGACTGAGCTCGCTTAGGAAATGGTACTCAATGGGCTTTCCATGACCACCAAGTCAAAATAAAAACTATGTACACTATACAATAGTTCCATGGATCTATTTCCAAGGGTTATTGAGAAGAACTCTAAGGACTTCAAGCTAGAACCATGTTTGAGCCTCTCAAACCCTTACTTAGGCCGAGAGCTTTCAAAATTAAGAACTCAATTCAAACCTAAAAAAAACTAATCAAAATGATTCCTGAGAACTACAAGAACATTTACCAAAAAATTATTAAATAACATCAATGCAATCAATTCATTAAGTATGGACTATTGCTCTCATTCTTAGAAAACACAAGATAAAAACTAAAAAAAAAATGGTCTCCAAATTGTATTCAAATTTGCTCCATGCATTTGCCAACCCTATTACATTCATTCTTAGGGAATTTATATTCCAATTTTGTCCTAACCAACTCTCCATCAGTTTCCTAACCAACCCTTTTCTCAAAAATGCAAAAAGTTTCTCAACGTTGCAAAAAGTTATCAAGCAACTTTGAAAACTTTTTCCAAAAAGTGCATTTTTGCATTACATGGTTTTCTTCCTTCTCCAAACCATCTAGGAAGACTAAAAACCCCTACTTTAACATGTCCCAATTCCAAACAAGGCTATACAATACTTTTTACATCAAAATACAAAATTATGCCATTTTAGGCTTACAAAGGCTTACAAGCCAAAATTGAGAAAATGCATAGTCCTATGGACATCCAACCTACCAAAGAATTTAAAAAACATATGAGGACCTATGAGAAGACTCTTATTCACCATCCCAAAACAAACTATGAACAAAAACACCAAAATGAAGAAACTGCACTCAAAACTAGGTGCTCCTACACCATACTTCCCCAATGAAAAAAAAGTCAAGTGACTCTTTCAGGTAGCAAAGAAATGGAACTCCATCCTTAGAGAAGTTTGCCTCAGGTATCCAAGTATCTTTAGGTGTTGTAATATGCTTCTATTTTATCAAGTGCTCCATATAGGTGGTATGCCTTGTTTTCTTTAAAACTCTGGAGTCCAACACCTTTTCAGCTTGTGGCAATGGTGCAAGTGGCAAGGGAAAGTCTGAGAGTGCTTGAGTAACATTTGAGACTCTACTATCCTCCTCTGGAA
Source organism: Cryptomeria japonica (assembly GCF_030272615.1). Taxonomy (NCBI): domain Eukaryota; kingdom Viridiplantae; phylum Streptophyta; class Pinopsida; order Cupressales; family Cupressaceae; genus Cryptomeria; species Cryptomeria japonica. The sequence goes on from NC_081411.1 coordinate 253,051,004, forward strand.
GTGTACCCTTTGTAAAGCAAAAAAATTGAACCCTAGTCATTCTCCCCTCCCCAACTCCAAGGAGAGAGAAGGGAGAGCCACTAGGGTTGATGGTTTTCACTTAGGAGAGACTTTACATTCAAAAGAGGGGTTGAAACCCACAAGATCCAATCCCACACAATGCAAGATTGAATTCTATATGAGTTTCAAGGGTTAAGACATCAAGGATACCCTCTTTTGTAAAGAATGTAGATAGAAAGATTAAACTAGGAATGCATGTAAAGTAGGAAAGATTCACTTATAAACAGAGATAGGGATATGGGATGAAGCTGCGGACCTGGAATTAGTAGTAAAATGTCGAGACGGTGTTGTTCTGCAAATTTGAGTGAAAGTTGACAGGACGATGGCACCCGGCGTGCACACGGTCCTCTGAAAAATCCGCGAAACGAAGGGGAATCTGTTCATCTCTGCACAAGGATTCTAGATCTTCAATTACAACCGCGTACCTACAACCTTGTTGTAAGAATGTTTGTATTCTTACATGCGAAGGTGTAATGTATGTAGTATGTTGTATGTTGTATGTGATCTCCTCTTCAATGGTTGAATCCTTGTCTTGAATGCAACACTTAGTCGTGAATGGAGACTTAGAATGCTCAATTGCTTGAAGGAATGCTTGAATGCTTGAATGTTTGAATGTTTGAATATTGCTTCCGCATTTTGCTCTTGCTCCTGTCCTTCCTCCCTTTCTAGGAGAGGAAAAGTAGTTTATATACTTGTCAATTAGGGCTGATAGACTGATTTTCCCAACCTTAGGCCAACCAGGAAACATTATTTTCCAATTTGCAAACTTAAAGACCCGAAGCCCCAAAAGAGACCGGGCCCAAAATAGGGCCAGGGACCAAGGCACTGGGTGCCATGGTCCCACCTCTCGGGACAGCAGGGTGCAAGGAGGATCAGGCCAGGGTGCTGAAAAATGCAGTTTTTGATGTCATGAACAAGTTTCGGGGTCTCCATTCAGGTTCCGTGTTGCATCACCATCGTGAAGACCCAAATGTGATCGAAATTGCAAGTGTCACAATTTTAGGACGCTACATTTAGCCCCCACTTTAGCGGGAGTATAAGCGTACGCTCATACTTTCAGTAAAGTACAAGGAAGCAACATTGAAAAACTTTCACCACATCAAGGAGGCAAGATACACCAAGCCCCCAGTGAACTAAGGATCTTACGACTTCGATTGACAAAGTAAAAGGGAAGATCACAAGGGAGAACCATGACTATCAGTAGTAAGGTTCCCTCACTATGAGTCATGCAAGAAAGATATCAAAAATTTTCAAGGCAAAGCTAAATTTGTCAAGAAATTTTCAAGTATCTTGAAAAGATATGAACGGGATGTATGCCCCCCTACGTTGAAGCGATCACACACGCCTCACCGGGGGTGATTGCTTTAAGGTAGTGATACATATAAGAGATGAGAAAGGAGCACGTTATCACAAGGATTTAGCCCCCAAGTGTGAGATAAGCCCAAGGATAATAGACACAAAACACAAAGCACAAGGTGACTTCACTTTCCTTGGGGTCAGTATGCTGTATGATAATTCATGTATATCATATGTATGTATGCATAATTGTTCTTCATTCCCCAATCAAGGAAGGTCACCTAGAAGAAGGGAACACGTGTGTCTTTTGAGTCAACATGAGAGAGACCAAAAGAGATCTCAATGTTTTGCATCATCCTCAAGTAGACAACACTAAGGACAACAAATAGAAGAATGAGAGTAACACATAGAAGAAGTGACAAAAGAGAGGAGGAGAGAGTCTGCTATGCTAATGAACTAGTCTAGCACGTCATCTACCCCCCGATCTTGTTGATCAATATTTCAGGAAGGTAGGAAACATGCTAGAGGAGGAACATCCAACACAGCAGATGGAGCTATCACAAGATCCAAACAAGGGCTATGTTCATATCCCAAGCCACAGTGTTCTTGTCTAGGAGCTAGGATAAGTGCTTTAGAAAATTTGTTAGATAGATGGTTATTAACATCAACATATTCATATTCACTATCAGAATGAACAGGAGTAATATTTTCATCTATATCATCATCAAGATTTATAAAAATAGGATCTTTAATTCGCACAGGATCAAGACCATCATGCATCTTATGTTTAGGAGATTTTGGCTCAATCGTCGGCTGAGGAGAAAATGGAATAATATTAGTTGAAGGTGTTTTTGGGGATTGCAAAGTTTGAGAAGCAGCTGCCTGAGCTCTAAGATGACGCTTTCGTCGGCGTTCATGTGCAGAACGATTCCGTCTAGTCTTAGTAGGAAGTTGAGAAGATTGAGGAGGAGGAATGTTCTCATCCTTATCACTTGGGTGTTTAGGTTGTGGTCTCTTAGGTAGAACAATAGGAGAAGAGGAAGGTCTCTTCTCTCCATAAGAGGAAGGAGGAGGAACTGCTCCATATAAGGGAGGAATATTTGGTTTAGGAAGGAGACCAAGCCCCTCATGACGAGGAGGTATAGGTCTACTTTTAGAGAGTTTATTAGATATAGGCATAGTCACATTCATAGGGATGGGTTGGGAATCTTCTTGAGGAAAGACATTAGTTTTATCTTTCAAAGGAAGAACTTCCTTCTCAAGAACGATAGAAATGTCAAGTTTGGGTGTTCTAGGTTCACTTAGAGATAGGATCATATCTTTTTTCCACTTTTGGTAAGATTTGAAAAGATGATCACTTCGCGGAGGAAGAGATTGGAATTGTTTAGGCCAAAAGTAATCAATAGGAACGCTAGAAGTTCTTTCAGCTGGTTTAAAGAGACTATGATTGATAGTAACAACTTCACCATTATGGGGAAATTTCAAACACTTGTGAATAGGAGAAGCAATAGCTTTCATGGAAGATAGCCAAGGATAGCCTAGCTTCACATGAAATTGTTCAGATGATGGAATAATAGCAAAGTCCACATCAAGGGATTTGTTATGGACCTCAATAGGTAATGTAATAGAACCAATTGCAGGAGAAGAAAATGCATCAAATAGTTTCACAACCACATTTGTTTCGTCATAGATCACTTGATTCAATTACAAAGTAAAAGGAAATTCTTCAGTAATGATATTAACCGTACAAGAAGGATCAATAAGCACTCCATGACAAGGTGTATTCTTGACTTTTGCAACTATATATAAAGGACTATCAGGTGCCCTGATAGTTTCACTAGAATCAAAGGTGATGGAAGGTTCTTTAGGGATTTTCTTCTACTCTACAAAGTTAATCACATTCGGAGTCATAGACACAAGATCATCAGGTGAGACAGAGGAATCATTAGTATCAATCGCATTAGATGTATGAGAAGGCAATGGATCAGTAAAAATATTAAGATTTTGGTTAGGAGGAGCTACAGATGTGTTGTCTTTATCATTCACACCAGAAACAGAGATAGTATTATTATCAATCAAATCTTGAATTTTACCCTTTAAAGCAAAACATTTTTCAGTATCATGCCCAGGATGATGATGAAATTGACAAAAAGATTTGTTATCAAAATAGGGTGAATTAATCTTTGTAGGATCTATTTGCCTTATAGGAGGAAGAGTAAGCACATTTTGTTCCAATAACTTATTCATAATACTGTGCAATGATTCATTCAAAGGAGTAAACTTTCTTTCTTTCTTGAAAAATTTAGAAATAGGAGGCACACCTGATGCCGCATTCACATTGTTGTTGATGATGTTTTCATTGAATTTAATGGACTCTCTATTCGGTTTAAACTTCCCAAATGGTTGTTGACTACTATCACCCTTATCACTCGGAGCCATAGGATTTGCTTGTTCCATTTGACTCACAGTCAGTTGATAATTGTGAAGAGTTGCGCACAACTATTGGAAAGAAGTAAACTCAGAAAACAAAAGTTTTTCTCTAATATCTTTTTGTAAATTAGAAATAAATATTCTTTGAATATCATTGTCAGGCACTAGAAAAGAAATTTGAGCATACAAATTCTTATATCTACCAATGAAATCAGTCACTTTTTCTTTAACACCTTGTTTACAATGCATTAAATCAATCAAAGTAACTTTAGGACTTATATTGTTTTGAAATTGTTGAATAAAAGCATTTGCAAGTTGTTCGAAAGAAGTAATAGAATAGGAAGGCAACGAGCAATACCATTGTAGGGCTTTATCTCTTAATGTTCTAGTAAACAGTTTTGCAAGCAACCTTTGGTCATAAGCAAAATTAGTACATATTGTTTGAAAGGTCTTAACATGTGTTAGAGGATCACCCTTACCATTGTAAAGCTCCAAATGCGGAATTTCAACATGTTTAGGGGGAATAGCTCAAACAATGTCAAGAGAAAGTGGGCTCACAACATCAAATGTGGGCACACTAAACTTAGATTGATTCATAGAGGCAATTTGTTGCTGTAAAGAAGAGACAGTTTGTGCAAGATTGTTAATGGTTGCTTCAGTCGAAGAGTTCATATTATACGTGTTAGATTGTGATGGAGGTGTTATGTTATTAAAAGAAGGTAGAGAGTAAGGTGGTGGGACACTATGATAGTTAGTCATAGGAGATGATTGGAAAGGAGGAACACTACAAGGAGGAATGGAAGGGCTAAATGAATTGTCCCCTTGCGTCATGTTCATTTGTGGAGATATAAGAGGAACACTCATTGAAGGAATGAATGAAGAATTCGGATTGAATGAAGGAAGAGGATTGATTGAAGAAGAAGGATTGCCCCCATGACTGGTGATCATAGGAGGAATGTCTTGTATTGAAGTAGTCATTATGTTTGATGTAAAAGTAGGTATACTAGCAATAGGAGTTGTCAAAGGAATAGAATGATTAACTTGAGTAGGAGGTTGTGTATAACCTAAAGTTTCGGCACAACTCTTCATAGGCATCACATTCGCATCCACAATGTGTGCAATACCACGCAAAATATCAATTCCATTCTTATCACTTTGAACCATACGTTTTAGACCCTCAATTAATGAAAGAGCTTGACTATCAGGGTATTCTTGAGACATCCATTGTCAAAAATCATCAAATTGGCTATCCAATTTTGAAAGTTGTTCTACAGAAACCTCATGGAGAGCTTCTTCATCATTAAGAGGATTAGAGGAATTACCCATGTCCTCGTTAAAAAGGCCATTAAAATTAGGTTCCATCTCCTCGGTAATTACACCTTAGAAAGACTTAATTCTAAGGCTTCGTCTAATGGGAATAGTGTAGGTAGGGCTTATTGTTGTAAAAATCATGCACTAAAGAAAGAAAGAAGATTTTGAATTTTAAAGGTAGCAAATTTCAATAAAATCAGCCAATCTCCTAGGTTTAAGCTGTTAAATGCAATCAGGACAATCTCCCGAAATTTTGAAAAAAATGTCTAGGACCGTGGCGAACGGAGTGCACACGGTCCTCGCAACTTTTTTCGAAATTTTCAGGGATGACAGTTATGATGATTTTAAAGCTAATCTGAAAAAATTGAGAGATTTTACAATCTGTAGATAGGCCAAATTAAAGTTGCAATCTCAAAATTGAACCCTACCAAGATTGTTGAAAAATGTAAAATTTGAATTTTGAAAAAGAGAGGGAAACTGAAATTTTGAATTTTATGATTTTAGAGGGAGTGCTGAAAGCAATGCAAGTTTCAAAATTTAAAAGTTGACTCGATTTCATGCAAATTTCAAATTTGAAAGTGGAAATCAAAGTTGTTGCAATTAAACACTTAATTTCAAAAGTCACAAACTGCAAAAATTTGAATAAAACACTGAAATTTCGAATGAATGCTAACACACTTTTCAGATTTAGGACTGTAAGAAACACAATTTTGATACAAATTTCAATTTCAACAATTTTTTGAATGATTAGAAGCCTCAATCCTTGCAATCGCTAGACCAACTTTGACTTTAATTTTGAAAGTGTTAAAATTGATAAAATCGGCCAAAATTCTAGATTTTAGCAGAAAAATACAGTAAGATCTAGCTCCCAAAATTTTGGAAAAAATGTCGGGGACGATGGCGCTCGAGGTGCACACGGTCCTCGCAACTTTTTTCCAAATTTTTACGGATGAAAGATATTGTGATTTTATTGTGGAATCCAAAGTTATAGCCGATTTGGAGGTGTTTTGATTAGTGAAATTATCAGTCAAAGGTTGAATCAAGAAGGTCTTAAAAATTAGGGTTTTGACATTTAACCACTTAATTTTCAGAATTGAAGCACAAATATGAATAGACAATTTGCAATAGAAGGGTAGATCTGAAACAAGCATTAACAATTAAACATTTCACAAGTTTAATTACTAAAAAGAAAATTTTAGGGTTTTTATGCAATCAACCTCTAAAATTTGCAAAAGAAATGTAATTAAGGAAACAAAATTTTCAGATCTAACCATGAATAATCAGAATGAGGATGTTCACGTCGGGTTCACCAAAATGTAAAGCAAAAAAATCGAACCCTAGTCGTTCTCCCCTCCCCAACTCCAAGGAGAGAGAAGGGAGAGCCACTAGGGTTGATGGTTTTCACTTAGGAGAGACTTTACATTCAAAAGAGGGGTTGAAACCCACAAGATCCAATCCCACGCAATGCAAGATTGGATTCTATATGAGTTTCAAGGGTTAAGACATCAAGGATACCCTCTTTTGTAAAGAATGTAGATAGAAAGATTAAACTAGGAATGCATGTAAAGTAGGAAAGATTCGCTTATAAACAGAGATAGGGATATGGGATGAAGCTGCGGACCTGGAATTAGCAGTAAAATGTCGAGACGGTGTTGTTCTGCAAATTTGAGCGAAAGTTTATGGGACGATGGCGCCCAGCGTGCACACGGTCCTCCGAAAAATCTGCGAAACGAAGGGGGATCTGTTCGTCTCTGCACAAGGATTCCAGATCTTCAATTACAGCCGCGTACCTGCAACCTTGTTGTAAGAATGTTTGTATTCTTACATATGAAGGTGTAATGTATGTAGTATGTTGTATGTTGTATGTGCTCTCCTCTTCAATGGTTGAATCCTTGTCTTGAATGCAACACTTAGCCTTGAATGGACACTTAGAATGCTCAATTGCTTGAAGGAATGCTTGAATGCTTGAATGTTTGAATGTTTGAATATTGCTTCCGCGTTTTGCTCTTGCTCCTGTCCTTCCTCCCTTTCTAGGAGATGAAAAGTATTTTATATACTTGTCAATTAGGGCTGATAGACTGATTTTCCTGACCTTAGGCCGACCAGGAACCATTATTTTCCAATTTGCAAACTTAAAGACCCGAAGCCCCAAAAGAGACCGGGCCCAAAATAGGGCTAGGGACCAGGGTGCTGGGCGCCATGGTCCTGGGGGACCAGGGCGCTGGGCGCCCTAGTCCTAAAGGACCAGGGTGCTGGGCGCCATGGTCCCACCTCCCACGACAGCAAGGTGCAAGGAGAATCAAGCCAGGGTGCTGAAAAATGCAGTTTTTGATGTCATGAACAAGTTTTGGGGTCTCCATTCAGGTTCCGTGTTGCATCACCATCGTGAAGACCCAAATGCGGTCGAAATTGCAAGTGTTGCAATTTTAGGACACTACACCCTTATACTAGACCAGGTTTGCAACATTGAAGATGGGTGATAAAACCATATCACCGAGTAGATCCACCTTGTAAGCATTATTGCCATACTTGGCCAAAATTTTGTAAGGACCAATTCTTCTCATCTAAAGCCTACTAGGGACACCTTTCTGAAGCCTTTTCTTGTTCAAGTGAACCATCAACATATCACCAACTAAAAATTGGATATCATTTCTTTTCTCGTCTACTCTTTCCTTGATCTTTTGAGAGGTGTCTAAGAGGGTTGTCCTCACTTGCTCATGAACCTCTTGCATTGACTGAGCCATGTCTAATGAATGTCCACTCTGCTTTCCCATCCTTCCTACATCTTTGAGCTCTAAAACATCTCTAGGATGAATCCCATACACAATCTCAAAATGGCTTTTACTAGTGGACCTATTTACACTATCGTTGTAGGCAAACTCAGCTTGATGGATGATCTGATCCCAAGCTTGACCATACTCCTTTGTTAGGCACCTAAGAATATTTCCAAGTGTTCTATTGACCACCTCAATTTAGCCATCTATTTGGGGATGATAGGATGAACTAAAAGACAAGTTAGTACCTAATCTTTGCCACAAAGTCTTCCAAAAATGATCAATGAACTTTACATCCCTATCTGATACAATGCTGCTAGGTAATCCATGTATCCTAATAACTTCCTTGAAAAAAAAATGTGCAATGTGATTGGCATCATGAGTGACCTTGCATGGAACAAAGTGAGCCATCTTACTAAACCTATCTACTACAACATAAACGCTATCAAAACCTGATTTGGTTTTAGGAAAGCCAACAACAAAATTAATACTCACACACTCCCATGGCTGGTTCAGAATAGGTAAAGGCTGATAAAGATCAGCATTGGAAGATGTGCCCTTAGCTCTTTGACAAACCATGCATTGTTTGACATATCTCCTGATATCTCTTTTCATTTTAGGCCAATAGTAGAACCTTTGGACAAGTTCCAAGGTTTTATTCAAACCAAAATATTCACTCAAGCATCCATTGTCCTTCTCTTGCATGAAGTCTTTTCTCATAGACCCTTTAGGCACACATAGCTATCCTCCTTTGAACAAAAGACCATATTGCAAGGTGTAATTTGCATATTCACTATGAAAATGGTTTCAAAACTCTTGTCAAACCTTGTAGGCAGCAGCAAAGTTTTCATCATCTGCATACAAATCTTTGAAACTTTCCACTCCAATACTTTTGAGATGCACTTCTTGCACTGTTAGTAACCTACTACTCAATGCATTATCCACCTTATTACATTGTTCTTTCTTCTATTTAATGGTAAAGGTATATGGCTGCAAATACTCTACCCATTTAATATGCCTATGGTTTAACTTTTCTTGACATTTAAGAAAGCTAAGAACTTGATTATCAGTGTAAACCACAAATTCCTTAAGAAGAAAATAATGCCTCCATTTCCTAAGAGATTGGACAAGTGCATACAATTCCAAATCATAGGAAGAATACCTTTTCTTTGCATCATTGAGCTTCTCACTAAAAAACACAACTTATCTATTGTCTTGGCTTGAAACTGCTCCAACTACTATATTGCTTGCTTCACATTCAATGGTGAAGAGCTTATCAAAGCTTAGTAGGATGAGTATCGGTTGAGTAGCCACCTTTGTCTTCAAGAGGTAAAATCCTCTATATGCTCCCTTTGTCCATACAAACTTCATTTTGATACCTCCCTTGATTGTCTCAAGCATGGTTGCACATATTTCACTAAATCCTCTAATTAACTTCCTATAAAATTGAGCTAAGCCATGAAATATTCTTACTTTACTTGTTGTTTTAAGTGTAGGCCAATTGATTATAGCTTCCACCTTAGAGGTATCCATCTTCAAATCACCTCTTCACACTACAAACCCAAGATACACCAACTGTTTCATAAACTCAAATTTCTCCAAATTGATGGTTAGTTGCCCATCACATAGTTTCCTCAATATAATTTCTATATGCTTAAGATGTTCATCTTTAAACTTTCTAAAACTTAAGATGTAATCTAAGTAAACAACAACAACAAATTTACCAATATAGTCTTTGACTACTTCATTCATGAGTCCGATGAATGTGCTAGGAGCATTTGTGAGTCCAAATGGCATAACAAGCCATTCATAGAGTCCTTTTGTGGTATTGAAGGCCGTCTTCCATTCATCACCCTCCTTTATTCTAATTTGGTGGTAACCACTCTGTAGATATATCTTGGTGAAGTAGTCAGAACCCCCCAAACAATCCATCAAGTCTTCAATTCTTGGAATAGGAAATCTATACCTAATAGTAATATGGTTTATGGCTCTAGAGTCAATTCAAAGTCTCCAAGTACCTCCCATTGTTGGAGCCAACACGATGGATACTACACATAGTCTGATGCTCTTTTTGATTAGTCCATTGTATAGGAGTTCTTGTATTTGTTTGGCTATCTCCTTGTTCTGATCTATTGTCATTTTGTAAGATGCCTTATTGGGCAATGAAGCTCTAGGTATAAAATCAATTTGTTGACTTATGGCATGTTGAGGAGGCAATATAGTTGGTGTTCCATCACTAATGATGTCCTTAAATTGATTTAGGACCTGTTGCACTTCTTTAGGAATGCACACCTTCTTCTCTTTATTGTCTTCCTTTGGCTTTACAACAATGGCAAACCCCACTCCTTCTCCTTCCTTGAGTGTGTTGATGAACTCTTTCTCACCAACTAGAAGTACATTAGAACCTTTTGATCTTCCCTCTACTTGGTATCCTATGGACTGTCTTTTGTATGTGATTGCATCCTTTTGGAAGGTATAAGAATTCTTCTCTCCATGGTGTATTGCTTTTCTATCAAATTGTCATGGCCTACCTAAAAGAAGATGGCAAGCATCCATGGGCAAGATATCACACAAGATTCTATCTTTGTAGCCTCCTATAGTTAATTCAACCCAAGTTTGCTCATTCACAAGAACATGTTGCCCCTTGTTGAGCTATGTAACTCTATAGGGATCACTATGTGGTATTCTTGGCAAATTGAGCTTAATCACAGCTTCCTCTGACACTATGTTGTCTATTGATCTTGAATCCACCACCACTCTACATACCTTTCCCATGATCTTGCATTTTATTCTAAACAAATATCTCCTTTGGCTTGGTTCCTCCTTAACTAGTTCTTTAATCAAGACTCTTCTTATCATCAGGGTCTCTCCAACCTCTAAGTCCAAACTTACTTATGATGCTTTCATGTTTGTTGCATCCCCTTGAGCATAATTTACTCTCCTCTCACCTCCTTGGGATGAAGAAGACTTCTCAAAGCATCTATAGGTTGGGTGTCTAGGTTGATGGCAATTGTAGCACTTCATGGTGGAAAAATAGGACCCTCTTCCTGATCTAGTATACCTTCCTCTACTAGAGTTACTAGATATCCTTCCTCTATAGCTGCTCTTGCTATTGGAATCCCTGCTTTTCTCAACCAACTTGGGTTCCCCTTGGGATCTTTGGTCTACACTTCTTCCACCAAAGCTACCTCTTTGACCTCTGCAATCTCTCCCTCTACCTCTGCCTCTGTGGCTTTGTTCTTATTTCTTCTTTCTCTTTTCCTCCACTTTCAGCACCAATTGATAGCACTTATGCATGCTATTAGGGCTTAACAAACTTAATTCCTCTTGAATATTCCATCTCAAGCCATTCAAGTATCTGGCTACCTTGATGCTCTCATCCTCTACCATGTTGGATCTCAGACATAAATTTTGAAATTCCTAACTGTAACTACTCACATCCAAGTCTCTTTGTCTCAAATTTTGTCTCCTCTTGTGCAATTGGATCTCATAATCTTTAGGGATGTATGCTTCTTTCACCTTAGCTAACATGCCTTTCCAAGTGGCTATTGGGTTCTTACCCTCTTTTTGCCTCTTTTCTTGGATAGATTTCCACCAGGTCAATGTTTCTCCTCTTAATATAGACTTGGTCACCTTCAGCTTTTGAGCCTCACTAATTCTATCATATTCAAAATGATTCTCCAACCCCTCGATCCATTCCAGAACTACTTTAGACTCCATTTTCCAACAAAAAAGTGGCACTCCTTCTAGGGATTTTCCTCCTAAGGCTTTGATTTCTTTAAGGAAAGGTTCTTTAGGTATAATAGGGTTTGGTTCAAGTGTCATATCCTCTTCTACAACTCCTTTACCCTTCCCTTCATTGACCTTAATTGTCACTTTCTCAGTTATTTCTTCAACTGTATCTAGTTTGCTCTCCAATTGTAGTAATCTTTCTCTAAGGAGTCTATTTTTTTCCTCTTGATATTCAACCTTCTTGGCTAACTTTTCATTGGTCACCATCCTTACACTATTACCTCCTACTGATTCAATGTGTCATGTACTGGCTTCTTCCCAAACCTTGATGGCTCTAATACCACTATGATAGGGAGGTTGCTCAAAGAGAGTCAATTCTTTACCAAAGGGCAGTCAAGTGTTAACCTAGTGGGCTCCCTTCATTTTTCTATTTTCTATCAAACCAATTAGGCATCCAAACTCTCTAGGAGTGGTCCCAATCAAAATGTGCTCACTAGTTGCTTAGGCATGGTTGAGATTCACAAGGGTAAATCCAACCTTACACTATCAAAATCCTAACAAATGCTTGCATAGGTTTTAGTAGATGTTTGTGAGGTTTTCAAAGGTCAATCAACTATTTTTGAGTTTGGGTTTGATCCATTTCCCCATCACTCCTTCCTTTTCCTATTTTCTAGGCCTAGTAGCCCTAGAGGCCCAATTAGCCCTTCCTAACTAGTTTTTATAGTTTTTCTCACAATTTCCCTAAATTCCCAAGTAAAATCTTTGGTGATCTGAGTACCCTTTTGGGAGTATTTCAAGATTCAAGAAATGATAAAACTCAATCTAACCATACAAGTACAGAACCCAAGAAATGCTTGTTTTAAGGGGTTTTAGGCTCTTTTTGGTCTTCTTTCAAGGGTTTGGTGTCTTCCTTGATCTGCCACACCTCCAAACTCTCATATATGATCTACCACACATCACTTATTCATCCAAAACAATCTACAACTCCAACCCTGCTCATTCCTGCAAACACTTGCATAATTTCATTCATTTCCTAACTGGGCCATGACTGAGCTCGCCTAGGCAATGATGCTCAATGGGCTTTCCATGACCACCAATTCAAAAGAAAAATTGTTTACACGTTACAATGGTTCCATGGATTGATTCCCAAGGGTTATTGAGAATAAATCTAAGGACTTCAAGCCAGAACCATGTTTGAGCCTCTCAAACCCTTACTCAGGCCTAGAGGTTTCAAAATGAAGAACTCAATTCAAGCCTGCAACAAAACTAATCAAAATGCTTCTTGGGAACTACAAGAACATGTACCAAACAATTAGAAAATAACATCAATACAATGAATCCATTAAGTACAGACTATTTCTCTAATTCTTAGAAAACACAAAGTAAAAACTCAAAAAAAAAGGTCTCCAAATTGTATTCAAATCTCCTACAAGCATTCACCAACCCTATTAAATTCATGCTTAGTGAATTTATATTCCGGTGCATTTTTGGATTACATGGTTTCCTTCCTTCTCCAAAAAATCTAGGATGAATAAAAACCACTACTTTAACATTTACCAATGCCAAACAAGGCTATACAAGACTTTTTACATTAAAATGCAAAATTATGCTATTTTAGGCTTACAAAGGCTTACAAGCCAAAATTGAGAAAATGCATGGTCCTATGGACATCCAACCTACCAAAGAATTTAAAAAAGATATGAGGTCCTATGAGAAGACTCTTATTCACCATCCCAAACCAAACTGTGAACAAACACACCAAAATGAAGAAATTGCACTCAAAACTAGGTGTTCCTACACCACTCATGGAGGCAGTCAAGCCCCAGAAGATTTGGATAGAAGAAATGGGCTATGAGGTAGACACATTGATTCTTGATGCATATGCAAAAATTCTACTACATGAAGAAATAGATGAGGCAAAGAAGCCCTATGGAATTGCACATCAGAAGACTCTTGAGGTTGAAACTGAGTTCAACTAGAAGAAAAGGGAAAAAAAAGAAGGAAAGGCAAGTAAGTTTGTACAGGAGGTTTCAAAAGACATTAAGGCACTTATTGATTCTATCCCGGAGAAAGGGAGGAAGAGGAAGGATCTGGTAGTTCACATTGAACCTGTGACTATAGATTTTTGATTAGAAAATAACACACTGCTATCTTTCAAAAGGGTTGTGAGGAAGAAACCAAAAGAATCTAAAGTGGAAGCAAAGAAACAACCGATTAGAAAGGTCACCATCAAGTTACCAGCACATAAGTAGGCACCTAAAGCCACATCAATAGCCGCATCCAGTACTTCCAAAAGGAGGAAGAAGAGTGACATTGATTTGGCACTTGAGACTGGTAATATAACTATTATACCACCTATACTTGTGCCAAAATTATTGAAGAAATTACTAGAGATGGGATGCAGAAGAATTTTCAATTTTATTATGATACATTATAAGTTGATGACAAGAGAGAGGTAGAGGAAGCAGTGCTTTTATATTTATAAGAAAGTATTAATTGAGATAAAAAATCAAATACCAACAAAGTTATATAACATCTTAGATGCTACAAGGTTATCTACAATGTAAGAAGATAAACACATTAAGATGTAGGAACTTTTAGGTATCTATGTTACTATACCTCCAGATGAGATGGAGAAAACAATTGAGGCTCTAGATAGAAAGGTTTTTAACAACAAACACATAATAACTAGCCTGATGTTAGGAAGGATGAATGAGGTAATAAAAGAAATATAGAAGGCTTGGATCAAATTTTTGGGATGACACAGAGGATTCTTTACTTCACCGGAGACCAGAACTGAGACTATAGATACACTAGTTGAAGGGAAAGGTAATGGAATTATGGGTACTCCACCCTCAGTTTTGAAGAATATAAAGATAGTGTAAATTGAGTCACCAGTTAACACAAATGTACGGACTCATACTGAGACACCAGTTATTACTAAGAACATTGTACAAAATACTAATATTGAGGATAATTGTCCTCTGGATACTAATGTACAAGATGAGGATACTATTCCTATAGAGGAACCGATAGTTGCACACACTGCACCAAGTGGTGAAGTCACTAATGCATGTGAGGAAATAATAAAAGATGAATCACCAGATAGAACAAGGGAATCCGGTAAGGTACTAGTTGCGAGTCCATGATTGTTGACAATTGACACTTCTCTAATAGAAAACAAAACTATCACAAAGATGAGTCCCACAAAATTGATGATGGTGGCTGCTCAAAAACTGATGAAGGAGGGATCCACAAACAAGGGGATAATAGATCAGTCAATAACTATTTTGCACATATTGCCCCCAGATTGTAAGATTGAGAATGAAGTGATCCCTTCTGACAATCTTAAGGTAATCACAGAGCACATATCAAAATATTTTCAATCATTACAACAGATCTCCAACCGACAAGAACTTGAAAGATTCACTTTGGCTAAGAGAGTTTCTTTTGACTAGATCATTGAGACAAAGAAGAAGAAGATTGAGGAGAAACTAATTGTAATTGAACATTATTTGAAATAGTGCACTAACATATACATGTTATGTTGCAATACTGATATTCTTACAACAAATGTAGATAAAAGGATAAAGGAGATACATGAGAAAATTGCTAATATTGCTAACTCTTTTGATGGACAAATTTTGACTTTGGAGAACCAAATTTCTTCTCTTGAAAAGGAAAGAGATAAGATCATTTGGAGAGCTAGAAGTCTTAAAGGTTTGGTGAGTCCAAGATTGGAATCACTTTGTGTACATAAGAGGGAATGCATGGATATGCTAGGAAAGCCCACACCAGTTGAAGTTAATGAGAAAGAGTCACTTTCATATTTTTGAGTGGACTTGTATCCATCTCTGGCACATTCAAAATCAGTTGAGATACTTATGTTGAGTTACTTGAGAAATATTATCTAGAGATCTTGAAATTGGTCAAGCTTCGGTAAGACATTTTTGGAGGTATTCAATGTACAATACTTATTCTTTGACATTCATTTTACATTTTTTGGGGCATTGATGTCAAAGGTGGAGTAGTATACATGTGAAAAATAATGAAGAGTTGCATACATTAGGGGGAATTACAAAGATTTTGGACTATTGGAGTATTTTGCATATTCAGCTCAGGGGGAGCAAGGTAGCATGAAACCTGTAATTGAAACCATGACCATTTTTCACATGAGTGTTGCCATCAATGCCACAGGGGGAGATTGTTGGAAATTGACATTCTATTGGTTGGTTTCACTATTTTTCATTGATGGAAACATGATTTTGGGTTCCAACTTGATATGGTATACTGGCAGGCACTTCACAGACTCTACACTAGCACCAACACCGACACCGGGAGGATAGAAGATTTCTTTGGTTACCGAAAATGCAGGCCGACATGGTATATAAAGGTCATCAGTATTGGAGGCCAACATATCTTGGATCTCGGAAAATTATTTTAATGCTTATACATTTATGTTATCTGGCTGACATATAATATAATATTGTATATATCTTTGTAAGCCGACATAAGGCATGAAAATTGTATAGGGTATATAGATCAGTTTGATAGATCACTTTGTAATATATGGAAAATGAGGGTGTGGAAATGGAAATGTAATATGATGCGAAATCATTCTGAGAGACTATATATGTGAGGAACACATTGTAAGGGTTATTCCGGTATAAAGGTTTAGGGTTTTAAGCAGAATAGACTGCTTAAACTAGAATTGTTTTTCCTCTTTGAGGTTTTTCATGTATAAACATCTATGTTATGATTCTCATTTATGTGTTTGGCTTATTGGTTTCATGAATTCTTTAAATTATATTTTTACGGGTATACCAGTTGGTGTATGAATTTTATGTTAAGGCTAAAATCTACTATTATGGTATAACATTGATTCATGCCCCCTCTCAGTGTTATTGGTTTCCAACAGCACCCTTTGCCAATGTCCAGGGTTTTGAAAGGTACTCCTAACCTTCATCAACAACACCATATTACAACAAATTTTTATACAATTTGAATCTAGCTAGTAAGGGTTTTGAGAGGCTCCCCCAACCTTGAAACTAGGTTTTAAAATGGTACCCAAGACCAGCAACATAGGGTTTTGTCAGGGACCCTCAACCTTAAATGAAGAGCTCAGAACACCAAACACAAGGCTTACCATTAACCAAAAACAATAGAAGGACAAGTTGGGCCCTTTAAATTTGTTAGCAACCGGCTTTCCTATGGGATTAGCCAAGAACCCACAACTAGAAAAATGGGGATCAAAGACCTCGAAAAACAAAAGGAAAAAGGCCAAACCATGATACAACAAAAAGGATCTAGGCCAAGAAACCAACTGGGCATCTTAGAAAAAGAACTTCTAGACACACCCAAGGAGACACCTTTGAGAGAAGAAATAGGAAGCCTTATCCAGCAGCAAGAGGAGCATCAAAAGTGGAAAATCACCAACATTCTATCTCTCCACCTCAATAGGAAAGATCCCCACCTCTACAGGATGAAGAATAAGGCAGAAAGACAACATCCAGAGCTCTCTAGCAGCAAGCAAAAACTAGTCCTTTCCCCTCCACCAAATTTCCACCTCCATAAAAAATAGGGTCACCTCTAACAAACAAGGACGAGAAAAGAAAAAGAGCCAAGAAACCCCTCCCAAAGGGTCACACCAAAGAAGACTCTGCACATCAATAGGAGAGTAGCACAACATAGTAGAGCCAGAAAAAGATACTCCTTTGAAAAACCAGAGCAACATGGTTTAAATCTTCAATAAATTTGCAGAACAGGGGGAAGGAGAGAATACAAGACTACAAAAGAGCCTCTCCACAAGAGATTCGCCAAGGTCCCAGATGTTCCTAGACACCTTCCCAAACACAAGAAGGAGAACACTGACCATGATAGAAAGAGCAGAAAAAAGGCTAAAGTCAGGAGCCACCGCACACCCGTGTTGACCAATAATAGAGGCCACAATATTCCTATGCTGAAAGACTAGGTAGGAAGCCTTATTCCTCCAAGAATCAAGCTTCAGACCCAGTCCAAAGAGATCTCTACTAGCTCCCAAAATCTGTAGAATTCCACTTCCTCTACTAGTACAAAGCCCAAAACCGAAAAAAGAGGCAAATGGATTGTAGCCGAAAGGGAACACTAAAAATGAGACCCAATCCATAGGGAGTCCAACTCAAAATGCCACCATAGCTAGCGCAACCTCCACTCCTTCCTCCACACTAAACTCCTCCACCCACCACTCCAGAAATGAAGCCATAGGGGCTAATCCATGAAGATCCCCATAAGATAGAGATCTCATCTTGGAAGAAGAAAGAAGGGGGGGAAGGAACTCATCATCATCCGTAGTATCGTCTTCCCCATCCTTTGCAACTCCATCGCAAGAAACCCTCCCCATTTCCACTCTCTTGCTCCCTCTCTCCATCTTTTTAAAAAATGTATCCAAACATTAATTCGATAATGTTGGCTATTTTGATGAGTGGTTGTTTGACTTGAACTCTTTCAATTCAGGGTAACCTATGTTGATGAAGTTTGTAATTACAGAGTCTTCATTTTAGAATACCTATGCTGACAAAAGGGAGGTTGACAGTATGTCATTGGAATGACATACTATTATTCTAGCATCATTTTCCTATGCCGATAGGTAATGGTAATTTTGATATGTGGTTGTTTGGCTTGGAGATTCTTGTTTGGGATATCTTATGGTGATAAGTGAAATCAAAGGCGAGGATACCATCAAAGTAACTCATGCCAATAAAAGGGACTAAAGGCATCACAAGGTCATTGGGATAAGTTTTGAAGGTAGAGTAAGAGCTACATGTCTTCCCGATAGTGATTGCTATGTCGATGAAGGGACAAGATGTTACGTTGGGGTAAGTCACGATGATGAGAATGGAGAGTTGAGATGAATGATCAGAGTGACCAATAATTATTGGGATAATACTTCAAAGTTTGACTAATAGTTAAAGTCATTTCGATAGTGCTTTGAGGATGTATATTAGAATAAGTTAACCCGATACATGCAACATGTATGCAGAGCATTCACGACTATAGTCTGATTGTTACAGAGACTTACATGGATGATGATCAACCTTGACCATTTGATCTGGATGAATAATATGAAGACATATGGCCCATTTGTGGATTGAACAAATTAAATATGCAGAAGTTAGTGATGATGGATTTTAGTATGGTAGTTGTCGATCTTGTCTAGGTAGGTCAAATAAGGATGGAGATTTAATTAATGGGTATCTAGTTGTAGATATGTGAACAACTCAAGATAATCGACATGCAAGAGATCAAATCTGCTAGATAGATCAAGTTTGCTAAAAATAGCAACCTAGTGCAGAAGGTGAAAATAACAGAGCTAGACAAAGGGAAGAAAATAGAGAAGTGTCATTCAATGTAGGTAGTTGATCCAAGGAGGGAAATCAAATCTATAGCAGAATAAATCTTAGCAAGATATTATAATAAAATCATATTTATATAGAGTTGATCATAGGCAGAGGCAATATGATGCGATTCAACAAGAGTAGTTGAGGCAGCTAAGTTGGCAGAGTTGATTGTGCATGACTTTAATGTGTTTCAACATTAGGAGGAATGATTGTCATAACTGAATTGAGGTGAAGTGCTAAATACTAGGGAGTTTCTGAAGAGAGTTGTAGAACATAGAGAATGTGTAGTTGCGAAAAAGAGCAGAGATAGAGCAGTACTAGAAGAAAAAATATTATAGAATAGAGTAGTTTGAAATAGGTGAAGCTGAAGCTGAGAGAAGAAGACAATCAGGTAGAGAGGGAGAAGACAAAGAGAAAAGAATAGAAAAAAAGAGAGCAGGTGAGTAAGATGTTGCAAAAACTCATTTGCAACAAGGTATATGACTTGTATTTATAATCTCCACTCATTATAATCTCTGAGTAGGTGCTCAGAGCAGAGGTAGGTGCTCCTTTGAGTAGCTGCTCATAAAAAAAGGGTAGGTGCTCCTTGAGTTTGTGCTCAAAATATCAGGGGTTGGTTCCCTAAAACATATTGTAATCAGTAATTTCTTGTGATGTTGGATTAGAGTAGTAGAATCCAATAGCTATTCTCACCAAGTTTTTTCCCACATTAGGTTTTCCTCGTACATCTGGTGTTATGTGATGTGTTCTTGGGTGTGTGTATCTATGTTTCAATTACATCCTTAAAAGCTGCACACTGAACTTAAAGTTTTTAATTACACCAATTCACCCCCCTCTCAGTGTCCATTTGTGTTCTTCAACTTTATTAAATGTTTCTAAATTTTAACTCTTATTAATTAATAGATGTTTCTGATTTTTAACTTTTCTTTTTGAGAAAAAAAAATAAAAATTAAATGTTTCTAAGTTTTAGCTTTTTTATTTTTCATAAATGTGGAAACTTAAATTCCAAGTGATAGAAGAAAAAGTAAATTGAAACATGAGTTTTAAAATAGAAATAGATAATAGACAAAATATATCTATAAACATAAAAGCTAGTTAAAGATATAAATAATAATAAGTGAAAGGATGGGTAAAGTTAAAATAACAAACAAAAAATAATGGTATTAATATTGTTATTACAAAAAAGTTTAATTATTATGAAAATATTTTATTAGTTTATTTTGAGATGGTTTGATGATAGCCTAGCATGTAGTGTTTCTAGTTATTCTCATAACTTTCAGTGTCAATTGAATATGTTATTTACATTAATTCTAGAAATAATTATAGAGTCAACCTTAATGTATAATAACTCTTGGTATCTCAATTCCATCATATTAGAGAGGTGCATAGTATCTTGGTAGTTATAAATTATATGGCTCTAATTATGTGAAGTATAAATTTAAGGGAGGATAAAAGCTATTGAGATTGGTGAAGTTAGCATTAGATTAAATTTTAGTGTATTTTACATGAAACATGGAAATTATTAATGCAAATAGTAATTTATAGTAATTACTATAGACCTAAATTTGTTTTTTCTCCTAATGCTAAATGTACTAAATATTAGTAATATATTCGTATATATCAGAACCCTAAGCAATTGGTAATCCTAGCATCTATGGTCTCGTCATCATTTTTTCATTAAACAAAGCCAATATTACTTGACGGTCATACATAGAGATTAGAAATTGAATTTGATTAATAAATATATATCTTATGATCTCATGAAACATAAATTAAAAAATTAACTTATAAGGATAGATGGTGATATTAACATTCTCTTTGATTCTAAATATTTTATATTAGGTCTCTATTACTTTTTTTTATTATTATTTAAAAAGTTGTTTAGGTTTTTGCCTATGCAAGTTTTGGGCCCGATAGTTGATTTCTGAATAGTAGGAAAATTATTTATAATCAGAATAAAGGGTTTTGAATTGTTTCTTCTTCCTTACTCTCATGATAGTATCAATAATAATGATAATGATGTTACACATGTAGTAACTTGTGTGCTATCCCTTTACTAGGTTAGCATGATAGGTGCATGCTATTCCTTTTCAAGGTTAAGATGGTAGATGTTGTTATATAGTAATTATAGATAAAACAATGTTTGTTGCATTTTTATGTAACCATAAAAATTGTTGAGCATGACATTATCGCCTCTATATATTTATCTCTTCCATCTCTATCCTATCCCTCTCTCCTCTCCCTATCTCTTTCTCCTCTCCATATACTTATCCATCTCCATGTCTATGTCTACCTTCCTCTCTATCTCTATCTCATAATCCCTCTCTCTTCATATTATTTCAATAATGGAGCTTGATTATCTTTCCATTTTAAAGGTTTTCTTTTAGTTGTGTTTAGATTCCAATAAGTGGACGTATAGTTGATTTGTTCAATAACCTATCAATTGACCTCACATATTGCACAAATATACTTAAAAAGATAGACAATTTGTTTTCTAATTCACTTTTGCCACCTTTTTTTCCTAACTCACCTTCCCCAACTCCTCGATGACCCATTGCACAAAAAGATGCAATTGATAGTTAATTTTATTTTGCATTCAAAAGAAGAACACAACATAAATTAGATAACTAGCTTAAAATTTGTGCCTAATAATATTGGAGTAACGATATAATTAGAAATATATTATAATTCAATCATGAATTAATATTCATTAGCATATGAATAAGTGATTGAGGCCACTCATGTCTATCTATATAAGCTCCCTACGGACTATGACAAACTAGGCATAAAACCGTAGAAGAAAAGTCAAATATTGTATTAGAAAATTTGAAACTTTTAAAATGTCTTCTTTCTTAATGACAAAGAGTAGATAGTCAAATCACAATACTATTTTCATTGCAGCGTAGTAATTTCAAACATCTTACAAAAACAAATAAAAATTGATAAACATGTGTAAATAAACGCTCTTGGCCATGGCGTCAATCAGAAATATTCAGGCGTAATGTATTCTATGAGGAACAGATTTATTGATGGTAGGCAATCCTTGCAGCAAAGACAAGCAATCTTAACGATCAAATTAAGTTTCAATCTAGCAGAGGTAACGTAGAGCTCACGTTTCCATTTTCATTGTACAAAGAAAGAGACAATTGGCAGATTTCCAATGTGACTGCAACTTTCTATCTTTATTGGTTTCTTTTAAATCTACCTTTTAAAAAGAATATTGTAGAATAATTTAAATTTTTAACATAATTAAAATAAATAATAGAAATATAAATATATAATAACTATAATGATAATAATATTATTAAAATCTAGTTATATGAAGATAATAAAAAAATATAAAATTCTAATGATATCTAAAATAATATTAATTCTTTGAATGAATTTTAAATTACATAATTTAAAAAATATTTGTTAAGACTAAATTTAATTTTCATGTGAGAAAACAAAAAAAAATCAATTAACAATACATTTAACTTTTAAACATTTTTCTTAATTGAATTCTATTTTCAATTGTAAAAGGCTAAATTAATAGATGTAGATCATACAATTTTCACCTTGACAATATCAAATTGTTAGGTCTAAAAATGTTAACATAGACTACACAATTTTCAATCTTGCATCATCTAAACTAGCAATCACACCTTGGTGTTCAATGGGTATGTCGAAAAGCTCTTAAAGGTCAATTAAGAGATATTTGGTCTATTTTTTGCATACATGTGTATTGTACACGAGGTCAATTGGGACCATTTAGAAAATGACTTTTTAGTCAAATAGGGGTCTAAATTGAGAAGTGATAGCTACAAATCAAGTGTGCATCCACTTACATGCATCCCAAAAACACCTCTAAATTAGGAAGATAATCATGCTCCATTATGAGCATGATCATGTTATGCTTGGAATAGGAAGAGAAGGAGAGAAAGGATGAATAGGGGTAGAATTTAGAGGGATAGATAGATAGAGGTAGAGTGAGATAGGGGTAAGGAGATAGATAGAGGGGATTGATATGGACATGGAGATTAATATAGAGATGAAGGGAGGGAGAGATAAAGAGAGAGGAGAGATAGGGATGGAAAGTATAAATACATAGAGAGTGGGAGATATAGAAGGATATAGAGAAGAAGTGGTGTATAGAGAACAGTTGGGAGAGAAAGATAAATATTGATGGAGAGAGGTGGAGAGATAATAAGATAGTGGTAGGGAGAGATGGAAGAAGAATTATAGAAAAATAGAGACTGATAGGGATATATATATAGAGAGAGAGAGAGAGGCAAATGTATATATATATATATACATACATATGCATATACATATACGTATACGTATACATATACATATACATACATACAAACATACATATATATGTATATGTATATGTATACATATATGTATATTTATGTGTATATATGTATATGTATGTATATATATATACATATATATACATATACATATACATATATACATACTATATATATGTATGTATGTATATGTATATCTATCTATATCTATATGTATATATAGATATGTATATCTATATGTATGTATATATGTATATCTATATGTGTGTATGTATACATATATACATACATACATACATATACATATATATTCATATATATATATATATATATATATACATATATATGTATGTATACGTATACGTATATACATATACATATACATACATACAAACATACATATATATGTATATGTATATGTATACGTATATGTATATGTATATGTATGTATATGTATGTAGTATATGTATATGTATGTATATGTATATGTATATACATATATATACATATACATACGTATATATGTGTATATATATACATTTATGTATATGTATATCTATCTATATGTATCTATATGTATATATATACATATACACATATGTGTGTGTGTGTATATACATATATACACATATATATATACATACATACATATATATACATACACATATACATAAATACACACACACACACATATATATATGTGTGTGTGTGTGTGTGTCTGTGTGTATGTATATATATGTATGTATATATATGTATATATATGTATGTATATATGTGTATGTATATATATGTATATATATATATACATATATATATACACATATACATAAATACATACATACATATATATATATATATAAATAAATGCATATATATATACTCTATATCTATATATGTGTATGTGTATATATATGTATATATATGTATATATATGTACATGTATGTATATGCATATGTATATATATGTATAAATATGTATGTATGTATGTATGTATGTACATATGTAAATGTAAATGTATGTATGTATGTATATGTATATATGTATACATACATATATATATATGTATGTATGTATACATATATACATGTACATACATACATATATACATACATATATATACATATTGATGCAGGGACTTTGCGGGGTCATAAATTTTGAATTGTCTAATTTAGTTATGGTTTATCTACAGAAAGAGAGGTTTCCTATAGGCACATACCACATGTTAAAATACAAGAAAGTTGATCCTTCCAGGGTTCTCAAGAAGATCAATGACAATGCTCATCAGGTTGATTTACCACCTGATCTTGATATCTCTCCTATATTTAATATTTCTGATCTATACACATTTCATGGTGACATTCATGATGATGGCGGTGAGGAGGAAGTAGATTGGCAGCGGACACTTCTTAGTAAGAAAAGGGAAAAGATTGCTCGCACTCAGCAAGGAGAATACCATAGATACTTGGTACAATGGGATGGATTAGCACCAGCAAAGAGGACATGGATTACATAGTGGGAATTGTAGTAGTTGGATCAAGGTCAATTGTAGAAATTTGAGGAGACCCACTTGTAGCAGCGGTGTTCTTTTTA
The DNA here is from genome assembly GCF_030272615.1 of Cryptomeria japonica. Taxonomy (NCBI): domain Eukaryota; kingdom Viridiplantae; phylum Streptophyta; class Pinopsida; order Cupressales; family Cupressaceae; genus Cryptomeria; species Cryptomeria japonica. The sequence continues at coordinate 253,075,872 of NC_081411.1, forward strand.
ACCAGAGGAGAATGATGCAGGGACTTTGAGGGACTCTAACTTTTGAATCGGTTGTCCGATTGGGCTGAAATTTTACGTGGACATGTATCTTGAGGATTTGATTGGATTTCTGATGGAACTAACTTTCTCCAAAAATTCACATTTTCAAGGCCGGATTCCTTCATCTAAGGCCTCAAAATTGGCTTTTACTTTCTTTTTTGGGTTTTTAAAAAGTTATTTTTTTAGTTAATTTTGAACTTGTAATATTTATGGGGTTAGAAAGTTGGCAATTTGTGTCGTAGGAATTGTTTTTATATTTTCAAAAGATTTCATGATTTTTGGGATAGATTTGAAAATTTTAATAAATGGCAATTTTTAGATTTTGTGATTTTTTAAAAGAGGGACCTTTTCATTGTAATGGGAGAATGGTTGGAGTTTTCAGAGAAGAATAATGAAGAAAATTTGATTCAAACCTGTGTTTATTTTCTGGTTATTCTTTGGTATATTGATTATGTTTTAACTGGCTACATCACACACAAATATATATATATATATATATATATATATATATATATATATATATATATATATATATATATATATATATATATATATATATATATATATATATATATATATATATATATATATATATATATATTATCATATATATACATATACATATACATACATACATATATATACATATAGATATATATGCATATACATACATACATGTGTGTGTGTGTGTGTGTGTGTGAGAGAGAGAGAGAGAGAGAGAGAGGGGGGGGGGGGAAGAGAAAATATCAATATATAAAGGGGAAGGGAGATGGATTGATGGAGGGAAACATAGAGATATATATATAAGGATAGGGAAAGATATGGAGAGCTATGGAGATAGAGATAGAGAAAGACATGGATAGAAAAATATGGATAGAGGACTAAGAGGGTAGGATAGTGTTAATATTAAGGTGCCATATACCTTGTAAATCTAATGAAATGGTTCTAACATCCTTGGAAAGTGTCCTAATACACTTAGGATGTATTGGGAGAATAATTTATAATATTTAATTCTAACTATTGTTTGTAATACATTCATAAGGGGTGATGGGTTACACTAGCTATGGTAAAAGTGGGTTGTGGGCACCAATATTTAATATTAATTTCTCCACTTGTGAATGTCTAGAATAAGATATTTAATTACTTAAAAAAGTAAAAAATGAGTGACCTATGGGATTCTCCTAGTGGGAGTACGGATGAGGAAACAAGTGTCTCTTGTTTTTTAATTATTTCCTACATTTAATGTAATGGTTATCTTGCAAGTATAGGTGTCAATGTTGGAGGGAAGTTATTGGAAGCTAAATTAATGTCTTTTTGAATTCCATGGAGGCATTCGAAGGGTTATGGTCATGATTAATAAGGACTCTTCTTTGGTAACCCTTATTGGTGGTTTTGAAGCTCTTTCCATTCTATAAATTCAGCCTTTGGATATAAATATTATGTGACAAAAAATGTGGTAGGTATAGTTGAATGTAGTTTTATTTGCATGAATGAAAGATGGATGGGAGACATAATGATGTTGTTCACATGTCCATAGGTGCTTCTATGGTGTAGACAAAGAGAAAAGTGGAAAGGATTGTAGTGAGAGAATTTTTGTTGTTGTTAATACAAGTTTGTTATCTCTTCTTGGTAGAGTGTTTTCATGCAAGTTGATGGAAGAATTTAAAGACTTCATTGACATAAATAACTTGTTAGACTGCATTCTTAGTAAAGGAAAGTTTGTTGGGATATATAGGAGGAAAATTTTCTCTCGAATTTCAAGAGAGATTGGATAGGTACTTGTTATTAGACACTTCTCTTGCTTCATCTTTAGATTTTTCCTCTACTATCCTTCCATTAACTGGTTTTGATAATTTTATAGTAAGTTTGCAGATCATGATAAATAGACCTATAGTCAAGTATTCTTGCAAGTTTGTGTTAATGTGGTTTCATGACAACACTTTTATCCCAATAATGGAATTTTGGTGGAAGAATACATTTTACTACCAAGGTTCTAAGATGTTTCAGTTATGAATGAAGTTAAAATCTCTAAGGTGGAAGATAAAGGAGTGGAATGTGCATCACTTTAAGAATATATTCTCAAACAAAGATAGGGTTCTAAGGGAGATAACAGATTAAAATAAAAAAGTATTTCACAAGGAATGGACGGGGAATCTTTTGAAAAGGAAAATAAATTGAAAGTTATATTAGAATAGCTTATTTATCATGAACAACAATATTCAAAAACAAATCTAGGGAACTATGGTTGGCTGATGAGGATAGGAATACAAAAGTTTTTTCAAGCTATTGCTAAGATTAGAAGGCAGTCCAACAAAATTACAACTATCTCTTCAACAAGTGGTGTGATGTTATAAAAAGACGAGGACATCAGAAATGAAGATGTCCATTTTTTCATGAACCTTCTTTCTGGCCCTCAAACTCATCGAAATGACGCAACTTTGGATATACTGAATGAAATTACTAGCCCGGTCACTTAAAAGTATAACAAAATCTTAATGGTAGAGTTCTGTTGGGAGGATGTGAGGAAAGTTATCTTTTATTGGGCCCCCGATAAGACTCTAGGACCTGATGGATTCACTAACCAATTCTTCTATGTGTGTTGGGATTTTGTTGGTAGGGATGTCCATTTAAGTATAGAAGAACCTAGGAATAATAGAAGTGTATTAATGGAATTTAATTCCACTCATATTGTCATCATTCCAAAGAATAAATCCGCATCCATGTTTGTTTACTTTCATCCTATTGCACTTTGTAACACCATCTACAATATTTTCACCAAGGATATTTGACTGAGATTGGTTGTGATAATTATGAAAAATTGTATCAAAAGAACAAGGGGGTTATGTTCCCGGTAGAGAGACTCTAAAAGGTGCAATTCTGGCTCATAAAATTTTGCATTCTATTAATTATGAGAAGATTCCAATAGTTATCTTGAAGATTGAAATGCAAAAGTCATATGACAAGGTAAATTAGGATTTTATGATGCAAGTGATGAGGAAGTTTGGTTTCTCTCATAATCGGTGTAAATGGATTCATGTGTGCATTTCTAAGGAAAGGTCTTCAGTGGTGGTAAATGGCTCACCATGTGGTTTGTTCTCATTTACACAAGGCATATGCCGAGGTGATCTTCTTTATCTCTTCTTATTTTCCCTTTTGGTGGAAGGTTCGAGTAGATCAATCAATGTTATAAAGACTAGAAATAATTCAAAAGGAATTAAGATTATTAATTTTCCCTTCTCTTTTACCCATTGTCTCTTTTACATTGATGCTCTTATAATGGGTAGAGATACTATGGAGGAATCCTTGGTAGAGCTACATATATATAACATGCATTTGTAATAATACCATTTTGTGCATTTCATGAATTATGTAAATATCTAATAATGAAGGCCCTTACATCATAAGGAAATAATTTGATACTAAATTATTAATCATTTGTATTATAAATGAATGGCATCATGATAAATGTATAGTAACTAAAATTAAAAGATCAAATGAATAGTTATAGTATTTAGAGATGTAATATAAAGTAAAGATTTTGATAAAAACACATTTCATGATAAAAATATAAATACTTATAACTCAATTAAATTTAAAGGAGATCAAGACCTAAAATCATTAGTTGAAATAATATATAATTCATATATAATATTATTTAAGAATCCTAATATAATATTATAGTAAGTAACAAACTCAATTAATGAACCTTTAAAAAGGAAAAAAAAAATGAGTGAATCTCTAAATAGAAATAATACAAAAATTAAATGAGATTAATATTATTATAAATATTAAATTCTATTTAATTTTGGTAAATTTGAGTAACAAGTTTTTGTTCACCAAAAGATCAATAAATATAAAAAAGGTCCTACATTAATAAGATAAATTAACATCACACACACACAAACACAAAATAGAAATAATACCATTAAATAAAATGTCAAGTTATTCTATAAAAATGAATAACAAAATAAATAAATTAATCAATATTATAACTAAAAATGTTAATATTTACACATGATAGCGAGAATCAAGTCTTAACTAGAAATAGTACTGTTATTTCTTTTCTTTACTAAGTCTTGTTTGATTTTCTAAATAAAATCATATTCTAAACATTTCTCTGTACCTACAAATTGATATTTGTTGATTTTTGGATTCTATACTCTAGATTTTTAGATGATTAAAGTTTAATTTAGTAGCATTCTCTATCACACTCTTAGTGTTTCAGTATCGAGATATTAGTTCTATACAAGATTAAAATAGTAATTCATCAATCAAATAGAATGGAGGCAGATATATTACATTTAATTTTATTTTGCATTCAAAAGAATGTCCATTCAAACTTAAAGGATGACATAATATCCAAACACACAACATAGGCTAGATAGCTAGCTTGGATTTGTGTCTAATAGTATTCCATTAATGATATAATTTCAGCTATAATATAATTTAACTAAAAATTCATATATATTGACATATGAATAAGTGATGCAGGCAATTCATGTCTACTTATATAAGTTTTTTCAGGTATTATGAGAAACTAGTCATAATATCAGAATGGCTATTCAACCCTTAGAATGCACCAAACATCTAGCATAATATAATTAAAATATATAAAAGATAACAATGTCTTGGTGCTTTCTAGAAACTGGATAACCATTTCTACATAATGCTATACAAGAAAAGTCAAATATTATCTTATGAAAATTTAAATATATTACAATTCTTTTTTTCTAATACTATTTTCATTACAAGATAGTGTAAATACAAATGCATAAAAATCTGTAGTGTAAATACAAATGCATAAAAATCTGTAAATAATGGGAAACATTATATTATTTCTGTTTTACTTAAATTTATATTGCTACTTATGATAGCAGTGATTTTATTGTATCTTATTCTCCTCCCATCACATAAGAAAGACATAGCATCCTTGGAATAAACATTCATTAAGAAGGTTAATATGTAGCATTGGTATTCTAGCAGGGAAAGTAGCAGAAACATGCTAATCCCCTCTTACTCCAATGGCATTTTCCATATGCGGCCCCTTCATTATGTGTGCAAGCATAGCTACAATCAGTATTAAGGATGCATGAATTGTTAAACGTTTTGCTCCACCTTTTGCAAAAATCATCATAATCAACTGTTATGAAAATATTAGAAATCAGTAACTATTAAGAAATTCTGTCAAAATTTTCGATGAGAGACAATATATTTTCATTATATTAAAAAAAATAAAACCCATATGTGAAACTCTCAAATATTGACTGAAGAGAAGAATAATGCATATACCAAGAGCAGAAGCAAAAGATACGGTGAACAAAAGAAACACCAAACACACATATACGATCTTGGCCATGATGGCAATCACAGATTCACAGGAACAGATTTGTTGATTGCAGTGACAGGGCAAGTTTCTTATTAGATTCGATTCATTTTATTTTTCCTGAAAAACCACACATTTAAATTAAGTTTCAATCTAGCAGAGGTAATGTTTCCATTTTCACTTTACAAACAAATTCACAAAATTGGCATGTTTCCAAAGTCACTGGAACTTTCCACTTATATTGGGTTCTTTTAGAAATCTACATAGAAAGATATTTGATGGCAGTGACAGTTTTTTGAATTTTCTCTTCTTAGTTGCTTAAAATGTCTTTACATAATTTCCTTCAATTTCTTCTCTATCTGTCAGAAGCAATGTAGTCTAGAATTGAATCATTTTTTAATCTATTTATTACAATTAATGAAGTAATAGGTCCATCTGGCAGTGCTGTCCCCAAAATGGGAACAAAATGGTCTTATTATTAATTATTAATTGTTTTGATTTTTAAGATTAAAATATAAGAAAAATCATTATAACAAAATGGTCTTATTTTAGCTTTCCTATTATCAATCCAAATTTTTAAATTTTTTAAAATTTAATATGTTATGAAAAGGTGAATAGATAAAGGTTAACAATAGGAAACATTTTTTTAAAACCCAATTAATTAAGGGCTACTCTCTCCAACTTAACACATTAGATTCCTCTAAATTTGTTGATTTAAAGGAAACAAGGCATCATATAAACACACATAACTTAAAATTTAATATGTTATGGAAGGGGGAGAACAAGATGAACAAAATATAAAAAATTGTAATTTATTATTTTAGATTTAAATTATTATTTTATTAATAAAAATGTAAAAATTATAACTTTATTAAATATTTATAAAACTATTATTAATGATTAGTAGTAAAATTAATAGAAAACAAATGAATTATATTGAAGAGAATTATTTATATGAATTTCATTAAATTTTAGTTCATTTAAATTTGTATATGAAAATGATTTGCAATTAAATATAACAACATTTTAATACTCATGACTTTCATATTATCAATCCAAATTGAAAAATTTAATGTATAATGAAAAGGTGAATAAAAAGACATTTTTTTAAAAATCCAATCAATTAAGAGCAACTCTGTCTACAAATTAACACACTAGATTCTTGTAAATCTGCTGATTTCAAGAATAGGGAACCATATAAACACATTTAATTTAAACAAAATTTAATCAATTTTAAAATTTAAATATATTTGAAAAGGGGAGCAAAAGATGAATAAAGTACAATAACTATTTTACTAGAATCTAAACATTATTAAGCAGTTTAATCTTATCTTATCTCATCATCAACATAAGAAGAGAGATGAATAGTACCACTTGAATATTATTTTGATTATTTGATTATTCTTGTTTATTGAGCCAAATAACTAAGTGTCATGCGAATCATATGAATATAAACTTCATATTGCTTTGTCTAGCTTTGCATTAAGGTTAGCTTTTCATTATTTCAAGCTTAATATTTTGTGATCTTGGCTTTCAAGACCTATTAAAATAAACTAGATTGGAGTAGAAGATATCATGGTGTAAATCTTTTCAAAGTTAATAATTTCCTTCCTTTTTATTGTGATAAGAATATATGAAATTACATGATCAAGCATTTTACAAATAGTCAATATTGAAGCTTTGTTAAGCACTATCATAATTTAGAGATCCTTAATCTTTGAATAAATTATACTAAAAGACATTTATGTTAGTGAGCTAGATAGAAAAATTATATTCATATCTTAAGCAAGATACAAAGGTAAATTACACCAACAAGTTTGCCAAAACGAAAGAGTATTAGCTAAATTATTGAAGACAAGATAAATGATTTAGGTAGTAGTATAAGCAAAAAATTTAAAATGGATTATCAACACGAGAAGAAACTCAAACCCTGCTACCATTAATCTAGCTATTTGTGCTAAAATTTAATTAAATAAATTATTAAAAGGAAATATATTGGTTGCTTTTAATTTGAATTTGTGAAACAAAAAATTTAGAAACAACAAATTATTATTGAAAGTATAAAAAGTCTATTGTTCTTAGTGCAAAGGTTATTTAATAATGCAATTACTTAGCAAATTATTTCAATAAAGAAATAAATTCTTAAAAAAAACTTCAACAATCTAATGTAGTGATTTTTTTTTTATGGAAAGAGGGGTAAACATTTATTAAATCAAATAAAGACAAATAATACAAGAAGGGACATAAGCCCAATGGAGAAAAAATACACAACTTTGTCAATCTCCATCAAATGGTCTAACAAATGAGACATATTGGGAGATAATTGCTCCCTATCCACTATATTCCAATAGTGCGCATGACTAAAGCCCATTTGGCTAAACACCAGTGCCAGCTAACCTTAACCTCATCTAACCATCACTCATTCAACAAAATCACTACCACCTGAGAATCCGATTCACAAATAAACACGAATATTGAATTCCATAGAATAATTTTTTATTTTTTTTTATATAATCAATTTATGTTTAGTTCCTTGAATTAAAATGCTCTAGAATCTGAAGGACAAACCAATCATAAAGTTCAATATAAGAACAGTTAAAATCATCATTATAATTGTCTTAATTTCGTAGGCATTATGCTATTGTTGATTTGAATTACATTTGCAAGAGTATTAAATATCTAGATGTGTTATATGGAAATGTAATATTAATTTTATGAGAAATTTTGAAAAAAAAAACAGTAATACCAAAAATATAAACATTAAAAAGTTTAATTACTGAGTCATTTAACTGTCCAACATTCAAATGTGCACTTGTTTTTTGAATAACAAAAGGAATCATTCAATTCTAGACTCCTTAGTTCGGATAGACAGAGAAGAAATTTAATGAAATTATGCCAAGCAATTTTAAGCAACTAAGTAGAGAAAATTCAAAGAACAATGTGAAGAAATTTTAGAAATTTTATTCATTTTTCTCTTGACATCACTCTTCCTTTGGCCACCATATTCCACTATAGCTTTAGTTTTCATCACAGATTACACAGTTAGCGCTTCACAGAATATGGCCAAATCGTGAATACCTCAGGAAATATGATAACATTACTTTCTAGTGACATGCGTTGGGATTAAGCTTTAAGGGAAATGTGGACCAAATATGATTTTCTTTATTAATGGATGATAGAAAATAATGTACATCCTATTAGCCAATTTCTTCAGAATTACATATTTTTTTGTTTTTGACATCAAGTGGTATCAACCAAAGGGTGGATAGAAGGATGTCGTTTCTGGTTGTGATTTCCTGTGTGGGATAGGGAAAACCCTAGCCACACATATTTTTCTGTATCAGTTGCGATTGGGGGCTGTGTTAGGGGAGGCTTCTCGTGGACTGAGATAGGGTAGGTTCGGTGAGTTTTATTGGGGCACTGGATTGATTGTTGTGCCCTAGGGTACAGTTTGGAGGTCATTATGTCCCTCTTCTCTCTGTGTTTGTTGGCCTATTGTGCCTACCTTTTTTGTGTGGGGATCGTTGTTCCTCCTTTTTGCTATGTGAGATTTTTATCTGGTGTTGGTGGAGGTTGTGCTCCCTTCTTTGGTTGGTTGGGTTTATTTATTTATTTATTTTTTTTCTTGTTGTTTAATTTTGGCATGGCAGATCCAAGCGCTTCCTCAAGTTTGATGATGTAATGAGCTATGATACCTCAAGTCCTTCATTTTCTTCACATGAAAAAGTTATTGAGCGAAAAATAATTATTTTTTTGGTCAAATGAAGGGTTTTTATCCTCGAATAAAGAAAGTGAATGGCTATTTAGAAAGGTGCCCAGATCATTTAGTCGGAGATGATCTTGTTAGTTATAAACGAGCAAAGAAGATTAATACAAAACAGCAGAAAACTAATAACAGAAACGCAAAACAAAAGTTTAATGTGGTTCACTACTAAGTGGCTACATCCACCAGAAACACAGGGAGTCCTTCTATTAATCAATAACGCAATACAACTCTCTACAATACATGACTGTACACGTCTATATATACATTCACATTAAGGTTTGAAATGAAGAGTCTAGAGAAGACGAAAGGTCGTGACCATTGGGCTTCACATCCCAACAATCTCCCACTTGAAGCTCAATCGGCCCAGCCATGTCCCAACATTCCCTACATTTCTAATTCTTCACCTCACAATCACGTGCATCAAAGACTTCAATTTTACCAGATTTTGCTCACAGAATACGAATTAGTCTTCTCCAAAAACAAATCGCAATCAAAGATATCTTCTCCTACTAAAAACTTAGACACAAGTCCAGTTTTTGGATGTTCAAAAAACACTCCATCATGATCACCTACTCTTGTGCTCCCCTTCTCTGTAATTTTCACAATTAGCAAGGCTTTTATCACCTCTTCATCTACTGTGACTCTTTGTCTCTATTCTGGGTCCTGTATCTCCTGTAACTGTAGTTTGAAGACCAATTCTGGGTCTCTGCATGCAAACAAGACTGCACTTAATTCTCTATATAGAGGAGTAACGATATCTGCGTTTTCTTCCTGTCATGAATATTGTCATATGCAATGCAACTATCGCCTGACATGAGTGAGGGACCATTCTACGTGCCTTCCTGAATCACTATCAATTTTTTGCATATCAACTAACACGTGTGCCCTTCTCCAATTGAGCGTATCCATTCTCTATTGGGCAATCACTTCCATTTTTGTTGAATAAAACTAGTCTAACTAGCCTTCGACTTAGAGCGTCTTATTCACCATTGTATCCAACACACCATGGATCCACCATTTCCAGATCCATATACAGTGAACATGGCCAGCACTCCTAGAAATAATACAACTATTTTTCTTATCCTTTGCAACATCAAATTCGAAATAGGAAAACATTCTCTCCAATCGATTAACATCGAGCATAATAGTTTTGCTGCCAAACGAAAAAGGTTTTATGGGATAATGCCTGCCCATGGCCTCCGACCACTCCATACGCTCCTCATCATCACTACCATAATGGTCTATATCATATTTATTACCCTACGTGGACTAGTGAGACTCTTCCATAAGAATGTCTCTGCTCTGGTCTACAGTATCGAACCTAGTATCGGTAGTAGCAGCTAGGGCTGGAGGCAGATGCTTCTTTTCATATTTTTCAATGGAATTCGCCACAACAGTGGGACAATCATCATCCTCTAGGTTGTCTTCACTCGCCTGTTTCTGCTTAAATAAAAGGGACTCAACAAGGTTTTTCTAAGGAAGAGGGGTCGAGCCAATTCTCATGGGTGTTTCAGGCTCAGGAGAGGCTTTAGTAGAAGACTCTTTTTTCTTCTTGCTTTCTCTGATTTTTTTTCCTTCTTTATTGATAATCTGGAAGGGCCTTACATCGCCCAACACAGCCTCCACAACGTTGTCGGTTCGAATCCCCTCTTGGTCCTCCTTTAACCAAGGAATCAGTACAAATGGCGACATGGCATCCATGGGTATGTCCTCATGCCACCAGAAACCTGGCCTCTCATCGTTCTGTTCTTGAGATCCTGAAACATTGTCTAATGTGATAAAAAATGGTATTGAGGGCAGCCAATGCCTTTTTCAACTCTTCATTTCTTTTTTCTACAGAAAACTCCCACTTTTTGGTAAGTTTCTCTTTCAATTCTGCTATTTCATCTTCCATATGGCATATTCGCTCTATGAGAATAAAAATTTCCTCTTGTAGTTTCTCAATTCATTCGTATAGGTAATCTTTTGAGTTGTAGGCCTCACCTTCTTTAGGGTCATCTTCATTCGCTAGTTCTGAGACTGCATCCTCCTCACCTTAGGAGGCATCTTCCTCATCTTGGAAGGAAAACAAACCAGTCTCTTCTTCTTCAAACAATGAATACAACAAACCCTCTTCTTCTTCAGATGAAGTCTCCTTTTCCCAGCCATCCCACCAATGTCATTTGGTTTCAACCTCCACTTGGACATCACTCTCGACCAAGTCTAGACTGCCAAGAAATTTTTGATGACTGATTCGACTTCATCATCTGAATCGACTTCATCATCTGAATCTTCAGCCTTTTTGTCGATAACATAAAAGCACCCAGCTCCAGGATCAAACACAAAGTAAGTGTAAGGCCTACCCCAAACCAAGCTTTGATTTACTTAGTTGACCCTGTTTGACCTATTAATAAATGCTTTATAATTCAATAGAATGGACTGTGTTAGGCAGATAGGTTTGTGAGAATAATAATTGAACCAAGTTATAGAGTTATCGCACCCAGTGGTGTACTTTTGATGTGTTATGAAGTTGAAATCCTAAAAGACCCATTGATTTGATAATCTTGATTTAACGTATGTCAGCTATGTCTGGATGAAGAACTTATATGATTCTGTGATTGGGTAACATTTATGAATGTGGATGCTTCATTTATATGCTTTATAGATACAGAACTCTAGATGATCCTAGAATAGGATAAATTTGAGAGGAGGTATGTCATTATTGAAATTGCAGGACTTTACTATGAATATAGAATTATGATGTATGGTTAAGTTTATGTGGATTGGGATGAAATTGCTTATGTGAATTTGCTTGATAAAAGATGTATTTAATCTATGCAGATGAAAATTGTATGCAAGTGAGGATGTGTATTGTTATTTCTTTGGATTACATTATATGTGGATATTTGAAAGTACTAATGTGTAAATTGAGATGCGCAGGAAATTTACCATGTGACCATGGAAAATTACGGAGAATCAAACCTAGACTTATGTATGTTCGTAAGCCAGGGTTTGTCTATTTGGAGAGACAACACCCCGTTTGTGTTGTATTTTATTCGTAATAGTATATGCTGCATGAGTGTTAACTGTTATTTAAATTTATTGTGTAAAAACCACAAGAGACAATTTTATGTTTTATTTTTGTAAAAGTGTTTTATTTGTGTCACTTGACACATGTGTGGATTTAAATTTAAATGTTTTATTTGTGTCTCTTGGTGGGAAAGTGTTTAATTACAGTTTTTATTTAATAAAATAATGTGTTGTCATAAATACTTTGGGAATATAATATTTGGGGTGGTCAACTAATGTTTGACCCGAAAATAAACTTCAGAGGGGTTTAAAATGGGTTAAATGAACACCTAGGGGTAGTTTAATAGGGTTTCCTAAAGCCCATAAGGTATACCTAGGGGTTAGGGGTAATTTTAGGCAAGTTTCTACTTTATAATGATCTTTTTAATGCTTTAAAAATTGGCTTTTTTGAGTTGAGCGAAAATTGAAAATTAGAAGTTAAATCTAATCAAGATTTTTCCTTTTGGAATGAGAGTCTTTTTGCATTTTTGCTTTCTTTCCTTTTTGGTTTTTAGAACCTGTGAGAACTCTGAGAGTGAGCTTCTTAAGGAAGATTTTTGAGAATTGGAGGGTAATCACCCACTCTCCATTTTTGGAGACAGAAGAAAATTTGAAAGGAAAATAATGTTATGGAATAGAAAAAATTGATTAAGGGTAGAAGGAAAAAGATTTGTGGATTGGGCAGCTCTTCATCAAATATCATAAAACCTTTGGGCAGATTAAGGTTGGTTTCAGTTATTCATTTTAATGTCTTCTTCTTGTTTATGTCTGGAAGTTGTTGGTGTAAGAAATCTGTGTTCTTGAAAGTTTGTGTTAGAAAATCTTTTGGTATTTTTGCTTTATGAATTGTTGTGATTTGGGAGTTTTCTCAAGATCTCTTACTCTTGGGAGAGAAGAGGATCTTGAGGGTGGTAGCAGTGACAACCCTCGAGTGAGAGACTCTCTTTGAGAGCGATCACAAGGGATCTTTGTGTGACCCTTGCTGCATGGCCTGTTTGTGCAATGGGGGTCATAAGGAGGGATATAAGGCTAGAATGCCTTTGGGGGGCATAAGGAATAAGGGGTTGAGATCTTGATATTATTATTGTGCCATGAGGTGGCTTCTTGTTTATTTCATACTTGCAGTTCTCCTCAGGGTATTGGTCCACTACCACCCTTTGAAAATGTTCATCACCAAAGTGTGGTGCTGTGAAAGCCAAGTTGGGAATGTGTCTGGAATATCTGTATGCATTGCTTTCTATGTGTTTGCCTGTTTGTTACCCGTCTAGGAATTGGTTCTCCGAGCTCGGGGGTGGCTACCAGTTAGCCTAGGCTGGGAGGTGAGCACTCCGTGGTCATATTGTGTTTATCTATTATGCAGGAAAGTCAGGAGAAAGAGAATAGGATCCATGAAAAAGATACAGAAGATTATTATTGAAGATACTTGAATCCAGTTGCAGATATTTGTTTAAATTTGTTATAGAAGTATGCCTCATTCATAGAAAGGAGAAGCAAGTTGTAATTATTGAAAATAGACTTGAAGTTTTATGGTTGTGGCTATTCAAAGAAACATCTTGTAAATTGGTAGAATATCTTAGAGCTGTTAAAGAAAGAAAAAGAAAAGCTTGTTTTATTTCTACTTCTGGTTTTTAGTAAAAGAAAAGTTATTTTGAGCTGCATGCAAAAGCTTCTTTGTATTATGGAAAGAAAAAAAAAAGATTTCATTTAAATTTTATCTATATTTTACTTGTGGCAAAACAGGAGTTTATTTATGCTGAAAGATCTTAAGTATTTTAAAGAAAAAAGATGTTTTATGTAAATATTTTATTTGAGGAAAAATCAATGAATCTTTTTATTCTAGGGAGTATATTGTATTTCTTAAAATGTATTTCTAAATTGTATTTTTAGTTAGAGTTCATTAAAGAGCTTCTCATATATATATATATATATATATATATATATATATATATATATATATATGTATATATATATAAATTATATATATATATATATATTCCTGAATTAACTTAATGCTTTTCCCTTTGTTATATTAGTTTAAAATTTTTGCATGTAAATCTCTTTTTTAAAAATATATATATATATATTGAAATATTTTCACCCTTTTTAACTATGATTATAAATTTATATAAATATATATATATATATAAATATATATTTATATATATATATATATAGATTTATATATATTATATTTAAAAAAAAAAATTAAATTAAATTTAAAAAAAAAAAAAGGGAATTGTTTTTGGGTCCACGCGGACCCCACTGTGTGTACGCACAGTGAGGGCCGTGCGGCGCCCACTGTGTGCACACACAGTGGAGTCGCTTCAGCTCCCACTGTGTGGACACACAGTGGACGACCGCGACCGCCACTGTGTGGCCACACAGTGGGGAGCCGCTAGCGGCACCCACTGTGTGGACACACAGTGGTGCCGTGGCGCCCACTATGTGCCCACACAGTGGCGCCACGGCCCTCCCTGCCTCCAACTTCCGTAACCTGCACAAAAAAAACATGGCCGCCTTGGGGTCTTCGGCCCAGCAAAAAAATTTCTATTAAAAAAATATGGGTTAAACCCTAGCCCGGGTGGGGCTAGGGAAAAGGAATTTTAAAAAATAATATGATAATTAGATTTGATAATATATATATGAGAAAATAGAACCCTAATTAGGGTTGGGGAAATATGAATTAATATTTAGAAAGTTATTGTGCTTTTGTATTAGAATTAAAATATTTAAAATATATGTAATATATATATATATGTATCTATATATATATATATATCTATATATATATATATATATATATATGTATCTATATATATATATATATATCTATATATATATATATATATATATATATCTATATATATATATATATATATATAAATTCTGGTCATAATTTGGATTAAGTATTTAATTATAAATATATATATATATATGTATATATAATATATATATATATATATATATATATATATATATATAAATATATATATATATATATATATTTATATAATTCTGGTTATAATTTGAAGCAAGTAATAAAGAGAAATTTAAAAATGGTTGGTTAGGCTATATAGTCATATTGGAGATCAAATTAATTTTTCTCTCTTATTTTTCTTTAACGTGATTGATTTAATAAACCTAATGACTAGGTATATCGTGGAGATAAAATTAAACCAGTTAATTTTCCACAAATAATATTTAACAATCTATTGATGCTTGGTTCATCTCAGAACTAGCTCGAATTTAATTATGAAAATTTCTTTAACGCTTGTCGTGTGAGTGAACTTGTTAATTAAATCAGTATTTTAAATAAAATAAAAATTCGTTTTTGCCCTAAATTTTGGGCATGACATTTTGGTATCAGAGCCCTAGGTTCATACACTGGTGAACATGGGCTACATTCATAACTTAGTTGAAATCAAACTATGGCTTGAAGTATATCACCTAGGTGAAAACTTGTGAAATAACAAAGTGAAAACATAAGTGAAAATGCTTGTGGATCGATAGATCAATATATATCAATTCAAGGGGTTCCAAGGGTCACTAAAAGCCCTAAAATTTGAAATTTTTAGTCATAATATTTATGGTTTAAATAAAACCCCGAAGGCTGTGAAATATTCAACTATTTATTAATATGAAGTAATTTCGGTGTCTATTAACGAAAAACTAGACCTTTTGTACCTACGAGGTTACCATTCAATTGGAACCTAAAACGCAATAACTGCCCTAATCAAATCAAGTATGAGGAGTTAATTTTTCAATAAAATACTCTTAATGATAACTAAAAGAAAGCCATCCATCGAGATACATTCTTGACATGGCAAATCAAGCGAGATAAATTAGACCTTAGAGGGAGGCACCATAAACAAGATAAATTAAAATTTTAAGTCATGTGAAAATTATGATGGTTTAAAGGATCAAGGCCACCATAAAAGATATAAATGAAAAAGAGTTAAAAGGAGCTCTTAGCTTAGATAGAATCATTGGCCTATCCTAATGACTAGGTACCTTAAGAATGCGAACATGTTAGGTTTCTTATTAAGAACATTTGTTAGACAATGGTTGTAGCATTATAGTGAAGCTGGAGTTGGATAACCTTGGAGATATAACTAAACTAATGAATGACAATTCCCTTGATCAGAGAACCCTAGTAATACTATAGATGAGTTAGATAAAGAGAAAGGCAGCATG
The DNA here is from genome assembly GCF_030272615.1 of Cryptomeria japonica. Lineage (NCBI taxonomy): Eukaryota > Viridiplantae > Streptophyta > Pinopsida > Cupressales > Cupressaceae > Cryptomeria > Cryptomeria japonica. Next base: position 253,092,242 of record NC_081411.1, read on the forward strand.
AACTTTTCAAGTAAAAAGACGTAATTACAATAAACCCTAAGTTCATCTGTGGATTATATGATTGGGGAAACAAACAAGTAAAGCCTCAAATTAATTCCTTTACGGAAAGATAACCTTGACGAAAGTAAATAATGCAAGAGAGAGGAGAGTTGATTTGGGAATCGAACAAAAGATCCCCATTGAAGTGCAAGGAGTGTAAAAGTATTAGAATTTTATGATCTAGAAATGGGTAACTAGATGTCGTTCAGAAACTAAGAAGGAAAGTGCAACCCAATCATGGTTAGTTGCTAGGTACAAGACAGTATGTAACACAGTTTAACTACTAGGCACAATCGAAGAAGCCTTGCAAATTTTGGCACTCAAGTGTGAGAGTATGCGAAAACATTAAGTATGGACGAAGCAATGTGCAGATGGAAATGGCTTAGGGATTGAGAGTATAATAGTAATATAATACTAAAGTGTTAATGAGGATTAGTTGGAAGTATAAAATATTTAATGAGAACATTGATAAGGAGCCGACTTATGTGGTTAGCTAAGAATTTGGAAATTATGGGAGTCTTAAGACATTGGTAATTGTTGGACATCCTTATGTTATACCATAATAGGGTAACTGGATATTAGAATGGTAAGATGATTTGTTTAGATCAAAAAGATTGAAGGTGTGATATGTCGGATTTGACTTGTAAGTAAATATAAATAAGTAATATGGAAGGAGATAACATCCCTTTTTACTAAATTTTTAATTAAAAGAATGGGTGTTGGCCACTTTTCGAGTGCACACCCCCTTGATTTCAAAGTGATTAAGTAAAGTAGAAGAGAATAAAGTCCACTCTTTGAGTTGTTTGAGTTATGTCGTGAAATGTGTGGGTTGAAATTGTTGTCAACCGTTTTCGATCTTACTTGACAATAATTCCACCCCAAATGGCTCTTAACCATAAGTGTTAGTAATTTTGGCAACAAGCTCCTACCTAAGGAGGGCAAGTGAATATTGGAGGTGAAAATACAAGAGTTGGCATAAGGTGCTAAGAAAAAAAATAATGTCCCTAGTAAAAACTATAAGATTACATTATTCAAATCATAAGAGATTCCAAGTAAACAAGTGTCATTTTTGTACCAAACTATTAACTGTGCGTATAAGACATGAAAGTGTCGATGCTTTAAGCTACCACGTAACATCGAGTTAGGGCTTAGCATATTAAGATAATTAATGGAAGTCCAAGAGGAATGGGTGGAGAATAGTAGAGTTAGTGCAATCACCTGCTAGAAACAATTAAGGATGTTAATAACCCTAAATAGATAGTGGATTATATCGGAAAGTGTGGCTTGAAATAGTTAGCACGTGAGGGTTAAAAATCGAGCATGATTTATTAAAAAAAATGAATGTGATCTCTTGCATATAAGAATGTATTTCATATATTGATAAAGGAGTTTAAAGAATATAAAATCTCAAGATTCTAATAATCACTTCCTAACACACTCAGGACGCATGATCTTGGGTGATGTGCTGCGGTTACTCCCTATAGCATGGCTAGAATGGTCATCTTGTTTCGAGTTTGATCCAACATTAATTTTGATTTTCTTTGAAGAGTATATTGTGACACTGGGGCTAGGATTTTATTTTTGGTTTATTTTGTTTATGAAGAGAAGACCACTAAAATTTAAGTTTCTTTTTATATGAACTATGGCACTTGCCGTGTTTCTAGTTTTAATATTTTTTTTTCAATTGCCGGCATTTTTTTCTTCTTTTAATGGACTTGGCGGAAGTAACTTGTTTTTTTTGATCTTGTAAAGTGTCAAGTGGTCATTTTGATGGTTGATACAACTAGCCCTAGTGATGTGATTTGTGTAAATGTCTATCATGTTCGTTGAACCATTGATAGTGTGTCAAGGGAGAATACTGCAAGGAGTGAAATTAGACACAAGAATTAACAAAGGATGAGTTTTTTTTTAATTTTCAAATTAAGATAAAGGAATATCCTCCTAAGTAAAATTAATTGCGAGTAATCGGAAAGAGAAAATTTATAACAATAGTGTGACCTAGACCTAATGAATTATGAAAGTAATGATTTTTGACTGGTAAATTTGGCATGGGTATGGAGAGGATTGCGTGGATGGTATCTAAAATAAGTTTTAATAATTTCTATCACTCCCTTAGAATGGGGGTGTTGTGTACCTTAATGGTTGGAAAATTGCAAATGATGCTCCCTATAAAGCTTAAACCTTGGAGCCTAGGAATTTAAAAAAAAAAAAACATGTTAATCCCTAGTGGTAGAAAACTACCCTATATAAGGGCAGAATTGAAGAACCTAAATATGCTTTTGCCTTGTCACCTAAGAAAGTAGGAAGAAATTATGCACCTAGGACTATTTTATGAATATTATATTAGCACCCTAATGAGGTGCCTCGAATGTAGAATAAGTAGCTTCATGGTGGTTAAGTGTGATGTCGATTTTCTTAAGTAACATGCTTGGACATGAATATAGTAGCATAAGCATGCTTTTAAACAAATCCTAAACTAGTAGAACTCCTAGAAAATTCTATATATGTAACCTTGACTATGATTTGGAGGGTAGAATAATGTAAGTTGTTAAAAGATAGAGCTTTGCAAACACCTACCTGAAATTGAAGGGAGATGTAATAAAAATACTAAGAATTTAACCTTGTGAAGATAGTAAGTTAATTACAATAATAAGTTGATTTTTGTATTTCATCCTTCTAGTAGGCAGGGTAATAGTTTGAGTAACTTATGGAAATGGAGGGCAATGTTATGTCCCTACTTCGAAATTCTACTCATGCGACTTCCAGGAGTAAGTCGAACCCTAGGGGAGGAGGATGTAAGGCCTACCCCAAACCAAGCTTTGATTTACTTAGTTGACCCTGTTTGACCTATTAATAAATGCTTTATAATTCAATAGAATGGACTGTGTTAGGCAGATAGGTTTGTGAGAATAATAATTGAACCAAGTTATAGAGTTATCACACCCAGTGGTGTACTTTTGATGTGTTATGAAGTTGAAATCCTAAAAGACCCATTGATTTGATAATCTTGATTTAACGTATGTCAGCTATGTCTGGATGAAGAACTTATATGATTCTGTGATTGGGTAACATTTATGAATGTGGATGCTTCATTTTTATGCTTTATAGATACAGAACTCTAGATGATCCTAGAATAGGATAAATTTGAGAGGAGGTATGTCATTATTGAAATTGCAGGACTTTACTATGAATATAGAATTATGATGTATGGTTAAGTTTATGTGGATTGGGATGAAATTGCTTATGTGAATTTGCTTGATAAAAGATGTATTTAATCTGTGCAGATGAAAATTGTATGCAAGTGAGGATGTGTATTGTTATTTCTTTGGATTACATTATATGTGGATATTTGAAAGTACTAATGTGTAAATTGAGATGCGCAGGAAATTTACCATGTGACCATGGAAAATTACGGAGAATCAAACCTAGACTTATGTATGATCTATTATGCAGGAAAGTCAGGAGAAAGAGAATAGGATCCATGAAAAAGATACAAAAGATTATTATTGAAGATACTTGAATCCAGTTGCAGATATTTGTTTAAATTTGTTATAGAAGTATGCCTCATTCATAGAAAGGAGAAGCAAGTTGTAATTATTGAAAATAGACTTGAAGTTTTATGGTTGTGGCTATTCAAAGAAACATCCTGTAAATTGGTAGAATATCTTAGAGCTGTTAAAGAAAGAAAAAGAAAATCTTGTTTTATTTCTACTTCTAGTTTTTAGTAAAAGAAAAGTTATTTTGAGTTGCATGCAAAAGCTTCTTTGTATTATGGAAAAAAAAAAAAAAAGATTTCATTTTAATTTTATCTATATTTTACTTGTGGCAAAACAGGAGTTTATTTATGCTGAAAGATCTTAAGTATTTTAAAGAAAAAAGATGTTTTATGTAAATATTTTATTTGAGGAAAAATCAATGAATCTTTTTATTCTAGGGAGTATATTGTATTTCTTAAAATGTATTTCTAAATTGTATTTTTAGTTAGAGTTGATTAAAGAGCTTCTCATATATATATATATATATATGTATATATATATAAATTTTATATATATATATATATATATATATATATATATATATATATATATATATTCCTGAATTAACTTAATGCTTTTCCCTTTGTTATATTAGTTTAAAATTTTTGCATGTAAATCTCTTTTTTTAAAATATATATATATATATATTGAAATATTTTCACCCTTTTTAACTATGATTATAAATTTATATAAATATAAATATATATATATATATAAATATATATTTATATATATATATATATATATATATATAAATATATATTTATATATATATATAAATATATATATATATAAATATATATATATATATATATAAATATATATTTATATATATATATATATATTTATATAAATATATATTTATATATATATATATATTTATATATATATATATTTATATATATATATATATTTATATATATATATATATTTATATATATATATATATATTTATATATATATATATATATTTATATATATATATATATATTTATATATATTATATTTAAAAAAAAAAAAATTAAATTTTTTTTTTTAAAAATGGAATTGTTTTTGGGTCCACGCGGACCCCACTGTGTGTACGCACAGTGAGGGCCGCGCGGCGCCCACTGTGTGCACACACAGTGGACGGCCGCGGCCGCCACTGTGTGGCCACACAGTGGGGAGCCGCTAGCGGCGCCCACTGTGTGGACACACAGTGGTGTCGCGGCGCCCACTATGCGCCCACACAGTGGTGCCACGGCCCTCCCCACCTCCAACTTCCATAACCTGCACAAAAAAAACATGGCCGCCTTGGGGTCTTCGGCCCAGCAAAAAAATTTCTGTTAAAAAAATATGGGTTAAACCCTAGCCCGGGTGGGGCTAGGGCAAAGGAATTTTAAAAAATAATATGATAATTAGATTTGATAATATATATATGAGAAAATAGAACCCTAATTAGGGTTGGGGAAATATGAATTAATATTTAGAAAGTTATTGTGCTTTTGTATTAGAATTAAAATATTTAAAATATATGTAATATATATATATATATATATATATATATATATGGATATATATATATATGTATATATATATATGTATATATATAAATTCTGGTCATAATTTGGATTAAGTATTTAATTATAAATATATATATATATATAAAAATATAAATATATATATATATATATATATATATATTTATATAATTCTGGTTATAATTTGAAGCAAGTAATAAAGAGAAATTTAAAAATGGTTGGTTAGGCTATGTAGTCATATTGGAGATCAAATTAATTTTTCTCTCTTATTTTTCTTTAACGTGATTGATTTAATAAACCTAATGACTAGGTATATCGTGGAGATAAAATTAAACCAGTTAATTTTCCGCAAATAATATTTAACAATCTATCGATGCTTGGTTCATCTGAGAACTAGCTCGAATTTAATTATGAAAATTTCTTTAATGCTTGTCGTGTGAGTGAACTTGTTAATTAAATCAGTATTTAAAAAAAAAAAAAATTTCCTTTTTTCCCTAAATTTTGGGCATGATAGTAAGGGCACCCAGATCCAAGATCAACTATCCAATTAGATCCCATCTCTGCTCAACATTTCACCATAGGTCTAATACCAATTGTTAGTTATAAATGAGAAAAGAAGATTAATACAAAACAACAAAAAACTAGAACATAAATGCGAAACACAAGTTTAACGTGGTTCACTAAGTGGCTACGTCCACCAGAAACGCAGGGAGTGCTTCTATTAATCAATAATGCAATACATCTCTCTACAATACATGACTATACACATCTATACATACATTCACATTAAGGTTTAAAATGAAGAGTCTAGAGAAGACGAAAGGTCGTGACCATTGGGCTTCACATCCCAACAGATCATAGAGTATATTTTGTATTATAGCAATGATAAGCTAATTTGTAAATTGATGGGACTTCGACTTTATTTGCTAGTTTTGAAGTCTTGGTATCGATGGGTTTGGAAGCTAGAAGGGGATATGGATATAATGCTGGTGGCAAAAAACTACTTTCTACTTGTTTTCTTATAAATAGCAAACAAAATTAAGGCTTTCAAAGGGGACCCATTTTTCTACAATCAGATTGGGCTCTTCATCTAACCCTAACACATGGGATTCAACTCTGCTAGGAAGCTTCCCTCGAGGGTCCTAACTTCAAACCTTTTTTGAAGGCTTTTGTTTGAGTTCTAGAGGAGTGACATTCTCCATTTAGTTGCTCTTCTTCTTGGTAAATTAGTTGGCTCTACTATTCAAACTCAGGACAAGAAGGTAATCACTTCTATCTAAATATGCGTTGAAATTAATTTAAATAGCCCCTTTTTAGATTCAATGGAAATATGACTTGGTTCCTCTTCTTAGATTCAATAGTTGGACTATGAGACACTATCATTTAGATGTCGAATCTATCATGAGTATGAAAATTTACAAAGGATATTCCCTTGGACTAATTCAACAACTATTGCAACTAATTTTCCATCCACTTTAGCTTCCAACATTTACAAAGGGAAGGGTCCTATGTTATGATGGGTTGCAGATAAGGAGGGATTTATTCTTGTGAAGCCTCACAATAAGGAGAGGATCATAAGAAAATCATGAAGGACTTGCAAAATCATGATATTTTTTATAAATTTGATGCTTTAGATGACTTGGTTATGGAAGACGAAATCCCAGTTGATGTTTCCTATCAAACTAGGCTTCTAAGTGTGTTCTTGTGAGGGTATAGAGAAAATGATAATAAGAACTTGTATTTAGAGGATTGGAAAGATGGATGGATGGATATAGATTTAAATTTTTAGATTGTATATGTGTTGGCACCTAGTCGGACTATGATCTTCAAAGATGGTGATTCCTTGACAACCCATGTCTACCCTCTAGTAAAAGAGACTTTAAAATATAGGAACAATAATAATTCTTCTCCTACTTTGAGGTTACAACAAAACTACCTAAAAAGGGGCCTTTGAAGAAACCTTCACAGATTAGACACAAGATAAACTAAGAAAAGGTGAATTTAATTAGTGATACACTAGTGGAATCTAGGTCAGTGAATCCCATTGACTCCCATTTCTCCTAATCTCATAAATTGTTGTTGATCATGGAATGTGAGGGGTATGAATAGAATCCATAGACAATAAATTCTTTATGATGTGATTGATACTCATTTTCCTAACATCATCTTTATTCAAGAAACTCAATTGACTATGGATGGTATGTTAATAGAGCTCCTAGAATTTTATCTTGTGTCTCTTGTCAGTGTGTTGGAGCCCTTGGTAGGTCGAGAGGAGTGGATTATTTGTGGGATCCCATAAAGGTTGCCCCTCTCTAGTGAATTTTGAGTCACTCTTCTATATCTATGTTTGCTTCTAGTTTGGATTCAAGTGAAATCTATATTTGTACCAATGTTTATTCTCCTCCCGATCTCTTGGGAAAAGTATAGGTTTGTGATCATAATAGATTTTTTTGATCTTAGGTACCCTTTCTCCCTTGGATAATTTCTAGTGAATTCAATTTTGCTTGTTTCTTGGAGGAAAATTGAGGGGGCATAGTTAGAGTTGATCCTTTCTCGAACCTTTTTAGGAATAATATTAATCCCTTGAATGTTATTCATGTGAAGCCAAGTAATTGCATTTTAATGTGGAACAATAGAAGAACTGGAGTGGGTGTGATTTTGAAAAGATTTGAGATATTTCTTGTCTCTTTCTATTGGATGGTATACATGGACTACCAACCCAGATATTGGATTTGAGAGGTTCTAATCCTAGCCAATCAAAATCTTAGTGGTCTCTTTTAGAGCATCAAGGAACCCTTATTTTTGTTCCAAGTTATATGGTTGTGAGATTTTTCTCTCTAGGAATTAATGATTGGTTCATGTTATCAAGAGAAGTCTATCCATGGTAGGGCTATGTTTTTTTTTGCCAAAATATTATAGTATGTGAAATATAAGTTAAAGAGGTGAAATATATTTCTTTAGAAACATAGACTTAAATGATCTAAGTTAGCTAAAGCTTGGCTTAATACTACCACTCACCCGATTCAGGACTAGGTGCTCATCTTGGATCAAAGTAGAGAGGAGGCTATAGCTATTAAAGAATTGAAGTAATGAGAATATCATGAGGAGTTTTTGTGGAAGTACAAGTCTTATATCAATTGGCTTCAGGAATGGGATAAGAATACTACCTATTTTTATAATTTCTTAAGCCTTGAAGAAATGGTAATCTCATCACTTCTCTTGTGTCCTCAGAAGGGGCTTATCTCTTCTCAATGGGACATCTTTCTTAAAAGGATTCTTTGTATTTATTTACTATATTTAGAGAGAACTCCCCTCTTGCAAGTGAAGATTAAATCTCCATTCTAGGTTTAATTCCCTCAATGGTTTCTAATGCTATGAATGAGCATTTCATTCATCACATCTCATTGTAGGAATTGGAAGATGTAGTGTTTGACATGAAAAATGATAGAGCCCCAGGTCCTAATGCCTTTCCTATTGAATTTTTTTAGGATTTTTGGGAGATTATCAAATTACACCTTGAGGTGGTATAAGAGTCACAAAGAAATAAGCAAATTTTATGATATATGAATTCTACTCTTTTGGCTATTATTCGAAAAATTATGGTACAAATAGTTTAGATCAGTTTAGACCCATTGCTCCTAGTAATGTGGTCTCTAAAATCATCATGAAATTTATTGATGAAAGAGTCAAAATGTGTGTCAAATATTTGATTTCTAATGAGTAAGGTGGTTCGTTCCTGGTAGAAATATTCTTGATGGGATTGTGATTGTTGTAGAGGTAATGAACATTCTATGGTGACCTCTATGGAGAAGGCCATATTCATCAAACTTGATATGATGAAATAATATAATAGATTTAAGTGGTCATTATTATAGAACGTTCTTTTGGCCTTTGCATTTAGTAGAGATTGGATTAACTAGTAATGAGTTGTGTTTCCTTTTCCTCTTTCTCTATTCTTTTTGAAGGTGAACCTTTTTGATTTGTTCAGAGCTTCTAGGGGCCTTAGGCAAGGGGGCCCTATTTATCCTTACTTTTTTATCATCATGGCTTAAGGACTTATAATAATTATTAAATCTCATGTTAGAGAAGGACTAATTTAGGGTTAGAGTTGTTCTAATAGTTTTTCTCCTTAATCTCACCTTTAGTTTGTTGATAATATTGCTATAATGGGCATGGATAGAATCAATAGAGTTGTTAATTTTAAGATAACGTTGGAGACTTATTTGGATGCCTTAGGGAAAAAAATTTATGAGGCTAACTATTGTATCTTCTTCTTTAACACTCCTTAACTTATTTAGAGTAGGATTTATCGAATTCTTAGATTTCAAAAGTGCTCTCTTCCTTTAGTTTATCTTGGGATCTATGTTAGTGTGGCATCTCAATGCAATGAGTTTTAGAAAGAGGTTTTTGATAATTGTTTCAAGAAGATTGGTCATTGGATGTGTAAATGGTTTTCGTCTTGTAGAAGGGTGACCCTTTTTAAGTTAGTGGTGCACACACTTCTTTTTTATAGATGCTTTGTGTAGATTATCACACATATTCTTCTTAAAGAGTTTGATGTTCTTTCTCACTAATTTCTTTGGTCTAGAAATTTTCTTTGTTAGAGATCGATCTTGGTCAAATAGTATTTATTTTGTATCTACCAAAGTAGGAGGGTGATCCTAGGCTCCAAGTAGCTAGTCTGATTGGTTAGACTCTAGCTGCAAAATTATATTGGAGGTGGTGTAATTCTCAAGATCAAGATTGGGATGAATGCTTACTCTGTAAATACCTCCAAGTAATTAACAACTTGGATGCATCTTGGTATAGCTTGGTTGGGAAGTGCTATAATGATTTGGGATAATCTCAAAAGAGGGGCAAAGCTCACCAATGAAGGTATTTTTTAGATTTGTAATAGGAGATCTTATACTCTTTTTCGCCATCATTCATGGGATAATCATCCTTCAATTATTTGTTAGTTTCCTCACCTTCAACCCCTTTTTAACATTTTTGCTAAATCAAGTTGGAAAGTTGGAGTAAGGTGAATAATTTTAAGTTCATTAAGGTCATAGGTTAGATGGAGGTCACTTTCTAGGAAGATCCTTAGGAGTGGCCTCTAGGTGGTACTATGGAGGATCATAAAGAGCTAGTTGGGATCTTAGCTGGTGAAATTTGTAGTTCCCTTAAGGGGAGGGATGCTTTGTCTTTGGGTCCTAATTTGAAGAAAAAAAATTTAGTCACTTCAAATTATCTAGCATTGGATAGGAAATTGTATGTTTAGATTGTGCATCTTGGTTGAATCAGGTGTGGAATAAGTTCGCTTGGCCCAAGTGCAACTTTTTTCTTTGGTTGATGGTCCAAAATAAGTGCCCCACCCTGGAGAATCTGCATAAGTGAGGTTTTTAGGGATATCCTATTTCTACTCTTTGTAAAACCAATGAAGAATTTATTTCACATCTCTTCTTCCAGTATCCTTACCCTAGGGAGATTCGGAATGGTGGGAGGCATGGAATCATGCCTATTTTTTTGCCACTTCTTTAGTTGAGTTTTAGGAAAGCTTGAGTTGACCTCTGGCTTTTCTTTAGGTTTCTTGGATTATTGGCCCCACCTTTATTAATTGGGATCTTTTGATATAAAGAAATCAAATAATCTTCTAGGATTTAAAAATGATGGCCATTCACTTCTAGCATAAGATTGTTGGTAGGCTCTCATAGACTATTTCAAAAAATGTGATATTTTTTGTGGCAGTGGATTCAAGTGATTTAGCTATTATAAGGAATCTATTTTTTGGTGGTAATGGTTTAGTTTTATCTATATCTAGAAGATCAAGGAAGGCCAAACAAAACATTTATAGAGAGGGGCATCAACATGACCCTCTTAAGGGAGTGCTAAAAATTATTGATGGCTCTTCCAAGGGAAACCTTCAACATGCTGGTATTGATGGTATTGGTAGAGGTAGTGATAGTGTTCTTGTATTCTTTTTTATTTTTTTATAAGGGCCAACACTATAATACCATTTATGGAGGCTCTAACTATTTTTCATGTAATTGAAAAAGGGTGTTTGTTAGTTGAGGATTGTCTATGAATATGATTCCTAGATTGTATTTGATTTGTTGAATGCAAAATGTTTGGATGGAGCCAATCGACATTTAGCATTGTTGTTTAAGTAGAATTTGAATATGTACTTTTTTTTAGATCATATTTCTTTCTACAATATTCCTCATGAATGGAATAGAGTTACAAATTGTCTTACTAAATGGACTTCTAAGAATCTTGATAGGTGGAATGTGGATGACTTGGGGCTCTTGTCCCTACAATACTTGAAGACTTTGGAAAGGTTAACCATGGAGTGCAAGATTGTATAACTTGTCTTCAATGGGGTTTCTTTGAAATATCTTTAGGTTGATTGGTAGTTGTCCTTAGTGGGGCCTTTGGATTTTTTATTCATACTCTTGGCTTTGTTCTGGTTAAAATATTATGCCTTTTTAAAAAAAGTAGCATCAACCAAAAATTTATGAACACTTAGGTTATAAGGAAAAAAAGTATTTTCTAGCTATTGCACTTCCTTTTTTTAATATATGACCATATTTAACCTTTTTTCTCCTTAAATTTGCCAAACATATGAATTCCCAAAACTTACATGTTGGTTCTTGATGAGAGAAATTATATTTTCATTCAACCTTCCACTTATTCTTCTCCATAAAAAGCTCCAAAAATTGCTAGATCATGTTCATTCTCCATGAAATGTCAAGCCATCTAACAATCTGAGTGTCTCCATAAATCCCTCATTTTAATTATTTATAGAATGATACTCTGTAACCTGATAAACTAGAAATTTAACTACATTGCAAAAAAATACCTATTCATTGCATCTTAATTATTTTTCTCTGTATGCATTCGAATATTTGTGATGAAATAAATTAATTGATGATTATTTTTCCCTCACCCTCTGCAAGCCCACATGCAGTCTCATACTAGAACTCACCATTTTTGTGAAAAGCATAAATATTATTATTCCCTAGAATTTTAAATTATGACAAAATTTTCCCTTGCATTTTAAATAAATGATAAATGATTTTATTTTATTTTATTTTAAGAAATCATAGATAGACATATGTCTATCAATAATAGTCCATTAATAACATTTATAATACATGGGTAAGTGCACCAAGTTGTGGTACCAAAAAGGTGCCACTTCTTACTTTTTCATAAAAATGCGTCATTGGTATGAAAAGGTCATCCAAACCTACGAGTTGGATGCCCAAGGCAAATCCAACCCAAAGGGTTGGCATTCTCCTAAGCAAACCATTTGGCGAGTGCCAAATATGGCACTCGCCCTATTTGGCACTCACCCTATTTGGTACTCACCCTATTTGGCGCTCACCAAATGCAAAATTTTGAATTTTCACATTTGGCGCTCGCCAAATGTAAAATTTGAATTTTCACATTTGGCGCACGCCAAATTTGGCGCTCGCCAAATGTGAAAAGTCAATTTTTTGCATTTGGTGAGTGCCAAATGTTTTGCATTGTCCAATGTGAAGGTTTTGTGAGTGTGTAGATTTTTCAATCTTGGCACAAGTTAAATCCACCCTCGAAGGAGAATATATACATGAAATATAAAATTTAAGTATATCTCTATAGGACTTATAATGTAGATCCTAGTTTTTAGACGATATCATATAAAATTTCAGACTTAGTCAAATTTAAATAATTGACATGTCAAATTTCAGTAATCAACATGATCCCATTAGCATTCTTTAGCTATATATCTCACTCTCTTTATCTTCCCCAAACTCTAGACCTATCTCTCTCCCTCTCTTGTCTCTCTCGCTTCTTTATCCTTGACTCTCTCCCTCTCTCTTCTCTCTTACTCCCTTATTGTTTCTCTCCCCTCCAACTCCTTTCTCTTGGTCACTATCTATCCCTTTTATCCTCTCTCTCCCCATATCTAGGGTTGTCCCTCCCTCACCATTCACCTCACTGTCTCTCCCTCCCTATATTATTACCCACCTTTCTCTCCCCCTCTAGGTTTCTCACTTATCTAATTGTCCACCCTCTAGTTCTCTCCCTCCCTCTCCACCTTTCTCTCCCTTCTCCTTACCTCTATCTATTTATGAACTCTCTCCCTCTTATCTCTCTCTCTCTCCAAACCTTTGTATCTCCTCATTCTCTAGGTCTCACAGTCCCTCCATGTCTACCTCTCTATCCATCTCCTCTTACTCATCTCTTTGTTCTTCTATCTCTTCTATTCTCCCTCCCTCCCCTCTCCAGGTCTATATCTTCCTTTCTTCCTCTCTCCCTCTCTATCTCCCTCTCCCACTCTCTCATCTTCTCTCTTACTCTCTTATTCTCTATCTTCATTGTATAGGTCATTACCTCTCCATCCCACCCTATCTCCCCTCTGTATGTTTCTCCCTCCCTTCCTCTCCACCTATCTACCTCTAGATATAGGTCTCATTACCCACCTCTCTTTATCCTCCTCTATCTATCTCACTCCTCTCTGGCCATCTAGGTCTCTCACCTATATATATGCCCCCTCTATAGTTCTCTATGTCCCTCTCTACCTCCCTCTCCCTCCTCCTTAACCCTATCCCTTTATGAACTCCCTCCTTTTCTCTTCCTCCCCTAACCTCTTTATCTCCTCCTTCCATAGGTCTCTCACTCCCTCCATGTCTACCTCTCCATCCATCCCCTCTTACTCCTCTCTTTTTTTTTCTATCTCTTCTATTCTCCCTCCCTCCCTTCTCTAGGTCTCTCCCTTCATTTCTTCCCCTCTCCCTCTCTACCTCCCCATCCATACATACCCCCATATATATCTCTCCCCCAATTTTTTATTCTCTCTCTCTACATTAATGGTGTCATTATGGGTCGTATGGTGTCGTAAGCGGTCATTAGGTGTCTTATGACCCCTTAGGACACCATATAACCCCTTAGGTGTCGTTAGGGGTCATATTGTGTCCTAAGGGGTTATATAGTGTCCTATGAACCCCTAGGGCACCATATGACTCCTTAGGTGTTTTTAGGGATCATATTGTGTCCTAAGGGGTCATAGGATGTCATATGACCCCTTACGACACCATATGATCCCATAGGACACCATATGGTGTCTTTATGGGTCATATGGTGTCCTAAGGAGTCATATGGTGTCAGATCAAGGATACCATAAGGTGTCCTTTATGGGTCATATGGTGTGCTAAGGGTTCATATGATGTTCTATGACCCCTTAGAACACCATATTGTGTTGTTATGGGCTATATAGTATTTTAAGGGGTCATATGGTGTCCTATGACCCCCTAAGGGGTAGTTAGAGGTCATATTCTATCCTATGACCCTTTAGGATACCATATGACCCCTTAGGATACAATATGGTGTCGTTATGAGTTGTATGGTGTCCTGAGGGGTCATATGGTGTTTGATGACCCCTTAGGATACAATATGGTGTCGTTATGGATCATATGATGTCCTAAGGGGTCATATGGTGTAGGACACCATATGATGTCCTAAGGGGTAATATGGTGTAGGACACCATATGACCCCTCATATGGTGTTGTTATGGGTTGTATGATGTCCTAAAGGGTCATATGGTGTCCTATTACCCCTTAGGACACCATATGGTGTCACTATGGGTCTTATGGTGTGCTAAGGGGTCATATGGTGTTATATGGCCTATTAGGACACTATATGACCCCTTAGGATACCATATGGTGTCATTATAGGTCGTATAGTGTGCTAACGGGTCATATGGTGTCATATAACCCCCTAAGGGGTTGTTAGGGGTCATATTGTGTCCTAAGGAGTCATATTGTATCCTATCACCCCTTAGGAAACCATATGACCCCTTACAACACAATATGGTGTTGTTATGCATAGTATTGTGTCCTAAAGGGTCATATGGTGCCCTATGACCCCTTAGGTATCATTAGGGATCATATTGTGTAATAATGGGTCATATGGTATCCTATGACCCCTTAGCACACCATATGGTGTTGTTATGGTTTGTATGGTGTTCTAAGGGGTCATATGGTGTCCTATGATCCCTTAGGACACCATGTGACCCTTTAGGATACCATATAGTGTCGTTTTGGGTTATATGGTGTCCTAAGGGGTCATATAGTGTTCTATGACCCCTTAAGACACCATATAACCCCTTACGTGTCGTTAGGGTTCATATTGTGTCCTAAGGGGTCATATGGTGTCTTATGACCCCTTAGGTGTCGTTAGGGGTCATATTGTGTTCTAAAGGGTCATATGTTGTCCTATGACCCTTTAGGACAACATATGACCCCTTAGCACACCATATAGTGTGAATATCGGTCATATGGTGTCCTTAGGGGTCATCTGGTGTCCTGTGACCCCTTAGGACACCATATGGTGTTTTTATGGGTTGTATGGTGTCCTAAGAGGTCATATGGTGTCCTATTACCCCTTAGGACACCATATGACCCCTTAGATGTCGTTAAGGGTCATATTATGTCCTAAGGGGTCATATGGTGTCATATGGCCCCTTAGGACACCATATGACCCCGTAGGTGCCATTAGGGGTCATATTGTATCCTAAGGGGTCATATGGTGTGCTATGACCATTTAGGAAACCATATGACCCCTGAGGACACCATATGGTGTTGTTATGGGTTGTATTGTGTCCTAAGGTATCATATGGTGTTCTCTTAGGGCACCATATGACTCCTCAGATGTTGTCAGGGGTCATATGGTGTCTTGTGACCCCTTAGGACAGCACTTGTTGTTGTTGTGGGTCGTATGTTAAGGAGGAGGGGGAGAGAGATAGAGAGGGAGAGATATAACTATAGATTGGACATATAGATAGGCAAGAGACCTAGATTTTGATAGAGGAGTGAGATTGACAGAGGGGGATAAAGAGAGGTGGGTAATGAGACCTATATGCAAAGGTAGATAGGTGGAGAGGAAGGGAGGGAGAAACCTAGAGAGGGTGGGTTGGAGAGTTAATGAACTAGACAATGAAGAGAGAGAATAAGAGAGGAAGAGAGATAATGAGAGAGTGGGGGAAGGATATATAAATGGAGAGGGGAAGAAAGGAAGGGCGAGATCTAGAGAGGGAAGGGATAGAGAAGAGAAGAGATAGAAGAACAAAGAGATGAGTAAGAGGGGATGGATGGCGAGGTAGAAATGGAGGGAGCGAGAGACCTAGAGAATGAGGAGATGTATCTATGTTTGGAGAGAGAAAAGAGAGGGAGAGTGTTCATAAATAGATAAGGGCAAGGGAAAGGGGCAGAAAGGTGGAGAGGGAGGGAGATAACTAGAGGGTGGACAATTAGATAAGTGAGAAACCTAGAGGGGGAGAGAGAGGTGGGTAATAATATAGGAAGGGAGAGGTAGTGAGGTGAATAGGGAGGGAAGGAGAGCCTTAGATATGGGGGGAGAGAGGATAGAAGGGATCGGTAGTGAACAAGAGAAATGAGTGGGAGGGGAGAGAAATAATAAGAGAGTGAGAAAGAAGAGAGAGGAAGGGAGTCAAGGATATAAATTAGGGTACAAGGAAGGGATGAAAGGTAGAGAGGGTGGGATATACCTAGAGAGGGGAGAGAGAAGTGAGAGAGACACAAGAGGGATAGAGATAGGCATAGATTTTAGGGAAGATAAAGATAGTGAGATACGGATCTAAAGAGCGCTAATAGGAGAATGTTGATTACTGAAATTTGACTAAGTATGAAAGTCAATATGATCCTCTAAAAACAAGAATCTACATTATAACTCCTATAGAGTTGAAACCACTCTCAAACATCCTACCAATATATACATGAAATATAACTTAAAGTGACTTATACTTAAATATTATATTTCATGTATATATTCTCCTCTCATGATGGGTATAACTTGTGCCCAAGTTGAAAATTTTGCATCACAAAACCTTCAAATTGGACAATGCAGGACATTTAGTGTGCACCAAATTTGGCACTCGCCAAATGAAAGAAGTTGACTTATCTCATTTGCCACATGCCAAATTTGGTGCGCACCAAATGGGAAAAGTCAATTTTTTTCATTTGGCGAGCACCATATTTGGCGCTCGCCAAATGGTTTGCATTGGGAACTACCAACCCTTTGGGTTGGATTGTACTTGGGCATCCAACCCAAAGGGTTGGATGACCATTTCAGGCCTGAGACATGTTTTTAATAGAGGACTAGAAAATTTTCACATATTTTTGGCAGTGCTCTCCATTAGGTTTGCACGTGTTTCAATAAAACTAAAAAAAAATACCATAGAGACCTCGATCTCTCTCTTAGCTATCCAAGCAAGTAATTCTTTTCACATTTTGATTTCTTTAAGTCTTTCATCTATAATTTCTTTTGTTAGTGTGTTTGTTTTTGGTTAAAAACCAACATGCACTATTTTGGGTATAGTTTTTTACACGTTCATCGGATCTTGAAGAAAATTACATTTTTAGAAACTAGACTCCATTCTACACAATGTAAAAAACAAATTTTTGATTTTTGATTAGTTATCAATGATTTTAGGTGGGAGAACACTCAAATTTCTATTTTTCAAGATGTGTCCACTTCAAAAATTAGTAAAAAATCATATACTCATTAAACAATTAGCTGAAAAATATGGCATAAACTACAAGGTGTTAGCTAATTTCTCACTGAATCGATTTTAAAAATTCAAAAAAAAAGTTAACATTTTAGGGGGGCCACAACAAACGCTATGTTATGTTTTTTGCATAAAAATGGGACCACTTTTTGTGGACCCCCTTTTTGAAGCCCTTAATCTCCACCATTTTCAAAAAAAATTAGTAGTTTAGAAAGTAGACTTGAAGCACTCTGACTCTTGTTCTTGTTGCATCTTCAAATTTGGAGTCTAACTATCTTCAATTTGTCGTTGAAGTTCAAACTTTGTTGATTTCAGAAAAAAGTGGCATCTTAAGACCCCCTTTTGGTACAACAACTTGGTGCACATAACCACATATTCATTTTGTTTTTAAATTCTTATAGTTTTGATTAATAAAAAGAGGGAGAGGGCCCATACTCTTAACATAACCAGGAGGAGCTCACAAGAAGTGAAACCTTTAGACAACAAAAAAACATGATAGCCCTTTTTTTTAAATCAGCACTTAAGACTTAAGCATTGAATTGGTAGGAATGAGGGTGCCAAATCCTTAGCAGAATTTCATTATGAGATTAGAGGGGTTTAGGAGAGCAACCCAAATCAAAATCCAAACAAAAACCATTTGCAATAATTGAGTAGTCAAGGAAACTGAAAAACAAACAACAAGTTTTGGAAGGCATCCTGCAACCTTAGAGGAACACATAGCCATTCCTCCAAAAAATAAAACATACTTGAATGGACTAGACCAAACATGCTTAGAGGAACCTTAATAAGCCACTTGATGACATAAGTTATAAGGAAGAAAATCTCAAAAACAAACACCACCAAGGGAGAGGCCCCAGCAAAAAAACTAGAGAAACAGAGGTCCCAGAACCTACTACAAGTGAGAGATCTAGAGAAAAAACTAGAAAGTCACAAGTAATGGGGAAGTGAGGGGTATAAGTAGAATTCATCCATAATTAAAACAAATTCCAAAAGAAGCAAGAATCCAACATTATAGTATTATTACAAAAAAATAGATCCCTCTCTGGTTAGCCGCTCGTTGGGTAACTAGTGCTAAACATCCATTCTAGTTCCACCGACCACAATAGAAAGAATCTTGCTACCAAAGGAATCTATACCATCACAAAGAATGAAGACAATACCCCACAAAATCACATCAAAAGAAACCTTTATGAAAATTGTACCAATAAAGGTCACCTCAATAGACCCAATATTCACAAGGACCAAGCCAAGCACAATATCACCATAAACCCTAATCTTTACAATAAAGAAATTGAAGGCCATCTGAAAGAAAATAATAACAACCCAAAAGCACACTAAGTACATAGAATCAAAATACAAATGTTGAGGAAACTTCAAAAAATAAAGATTTTGAGAAGAGAAACAATTGGGAAAAATAAAACCCTACCAGCACTGTAGCAGAGCCTCTCACTAGGATGCACAAAATATTAAAAAGTAGGCCACATAGAGAGAGAAAAACTTACATCCCCAGCACACCAAAAAAAGTCATAAATCCAAGTCAGGGACATCGTGATGGCAATACACAATGAAATAGGAGTGGAAAAGATTGCATCAAAGTCAAAATTCCCCAACCAAGAAGACAAAATCCACCACTGAGAATCCCTACCCTAGAGCTACCACCAAGGAATAGATGCCAAAACCAAAGAGGGGAGAAAATGGGCCCAAGAATAGATCAGAGGACCTCGAAGCACCAAAATTCCAACAAGTGCAATCAAGGGGAAAACTAGAGAGCATAAAATAAAACCCCCAAAGCACAAAGCCTCCCAACAAGGGGAGGACTGAAAATCCGCACTTACCACATCCAAAGGCACACAAAATTGAGTGAAACAATCATCTCGATTATCCTTTTCTCCTAGATCTTCTCCATCATTAGAAACCTTACCTCTATCTCCTCCTTCCCTGGTTGCCTTCCCCAGCTTTTGTCCCTTTAAATTCTTATAATTAATCAATCATAATGTTGATATTTAATATATTATATAACATTTTGTCATAACTTATAGGTATGTGGATGACAAAAAATGAGTTCGAACCAATCTTGTAACAATTATTATCATAAACTAATTACTTAACTCTAGGAACTAATGGTTGGGGAGAATTTAAATTTATAGTAGGTGTGAAGTTGCAAAAAAGGTAGAGGGTTTGCAGATGGTGTCTCAGGGGATGGTGATGGAGATGGGAAAGTTGGCGGGGGTGGAAATGATGCTTGGGATGGTAGGAATTTATGACTTCCAACGTGCTGTAAGGATTCATCATCCAATCAGCTTGATGTTTTGCATTCTTCTAAGGGTCCCAAGGAATCTACCAGTTAGTTGAACTCTTCTTCAACCTTTGAATATAATAGGAAGTGGTCAACCCTTTTTGTGCATGCCCTAAAGGTAATTCTATCTCTCTAGTAACCATTTCTCAAACCCTATTTCTTGGGTTTGTTAGATTTTGATTTTGAATTATATTGTGGAGAAAATGATAGCCAATATGGCTTCTATTCTGGTTGGTATGTTTGTGGGGCCTTTTCCCCAACATTAAAATTATTCAGGCTTGGGTAGCACAAAAATGGAAAGGCAAAGGCCAAATTGAAGTGATTGCTATGGCTAATGGTTTCTTTTTCTTTTCTTTCAATTGTGATGAAGATTTAAATTATGTGTTGTCTGAGGGTCCTTGGATGTTGGCTAAATCCTCCCTATCATTGAAAAAATGGGAGCCATGTTTTAACCCCAAGGATTGGGAGTGTAATAAGGCCCCCATCTGGGTTTGATTGCCCGGTCTCCCCTTGGAATATTGGGATGAGTAAATTTTCAATGGGTTGGCTTCTTGTTTTGGAGAACTTCTATCTCTAGACCCTATGATGACTACTAAACGAAGATTAGTCTA
The DNA here is from genome assembly GCF_030272615.1 of Cryptomeria japonica. Lineage (NCBI taxonomy): Eukaryota > Viridiplantae > Streptophyta > Pinopsida > Cupressales > Cupressaceae > Cryptomeria > Cryptomeria japonica. Next base: position 253,112,791 of record NC_081411.1, read on the forward strand.
TGTTAGGATCTGTGTCAACATTAAGAAATCGGTGGATCTACCCTTGAAAATCACTTTATATTTAAAGCTAGGTGAATGGGTCCAAAAAGTGGAATATGAATCCATTCCCTTTGCTTGTTTTAATTTTAAGAAGGTGGGACACTAAGCTAGAGATTGCCCTACCAAAATATCTATTAAAAAAGTCTGGAGGAAAGTTGTTTCTGAATCAATCTAGATGGGTGAGAAACTTAGCAAATTGGTGCAGACTGACCTGCCAATGCAGGGGGTAATTTATGATGATCAACAAGTTATCTCCCTCCCTATGAATTACCCTCAAGCTAAGAAGCCAGACTAGTTAAATCAAGACAATCATATTTCACAGGCTACAATGGTTGAGTCTTGTCTAGTTGTGGAGGACAAGGGTGAGAATGTGATCTTCAATACCTTAGGGTGTCCTTTCACAAGTAAGAAAAATTTCAAGTTGGTGGTTGATGTGGGTGATTCCTTTTTCCTCTTGTTCTCTTAGTCTGATGATGTGCAAAGGGAATCCACTATCTTTGACCTGGTGCAAACTAAGTCCCTGGCTACATAAAATCTCGTTAATGACCTTGTGCTAGAGGATGAAAATCATTTTATTCAAGTTAAATACTGGAATCAACAACATAGTTATCCTTTCTCGGTTGGAAAAGGGTCATCTTCAAGATTTGATGGGGTTAAGAGTAGGAATAGATAGAGAACTCATTGTGGCTTGGAAACAAGAGGAGTGGGAAGACCCCCAAATCATTTCAATAGGGATAAGAAAAGTAAGACTGAGATTGTAGATGGCTCTCAAAGAACTCTACAGGATATGGGGATTGGCTCCCCTATTTCTCTTAAATGAAGATCATCTCCTAAAATATAAGGGGGTTGAACCACCCCCATAAGCATTATCTTCTCTCCAACTTGGTGGGGGATCATACACCTAAGATTTTTTTAGTTCAAGAGACTAAGATGTTATCAGATAAACTTTTGAAAATAAAGTTGGCAGTTTTTAAAGACTGTGGGGTTCATTGTTGTGATGTTGATAGTGCATCTAGACGTATTTCTACTTATGGAATCCCTAGTTGGTTCAAGGTTTGGTTATTGTGACTATTCCTAATTATATTAACACAAGATTCACTAGTCTTTTAGATGGATCTTCTTGTATTCTCTCCAATATTTATGTTCCAAATGGTAAGAATGCTAGAAAGTTCTTTGGGCTTCTATGGTGAGTTGTAGATATATTTTTCCTAATGAGTAGTGGATCCTATTGGGATATTTTAACAGCCCTATTTCTAATTTGGAGAAGATGGGTGGGGCTCCGATTGCTAAAGATAGTAAACAAGATCTGTTAGATATGATCAATTCTCTAGGCTTTCTAGATCTAGATCTTGATGGAACTAAGTTTACTTGGTCCAATAGGAAAAGTGGCCCTGATCTTATTCAAGTAAGACTTGATAGAGGTCTCTTATCTTCATATTGGTTGATGGACCTTTCCTGCAACTTATCTTCTTTATCAAGGATTGGATCTAATCATTTCTTGATTGTTCTGAGTATTTCTTCCCTGAGTAGAGAAAGGATTTCCCTTTCAGATTTGAGAAGATGTGGACCCTTAATCTTGATCTGCATAACAAAATTAAAGAATGGTGGAATATAAACATACAAGGAATGACCATGTTCATAGTGGCAAAAATATTGGTGAAAAATTAAAGATAACATCCACAAATGGAACAAATTTCTTTTGAGAATATTTTTCAGATGAAATATTATTTGAAAAGGGAGCTTGATGATATTCAACTATAGATCCAAACCCTTGGCTATGATCCCAACAATATGGACAGAGAAGTGGAAATCCTCATGAAACTTCATAATATTATTTCCAAAGAAGAGGAATACTAGAAACAAAGATCTAGAGATATTTGGCTTAAAAGGGATGATCGTAATAAGAAATTATTTTATATGACTACTCTGAAATACAGAGCCTCTAGTAGAATTAAGAGGATTTAAACCAATAATCATTGGGTAGGAAGTAGGAGGAGATGAGTCCGGAAGCTATTCAGTTCTTTTCCTCTCTCTTGACCGATGAAGGCCCTCTGGATTTTGGTGTGCAGGGTGAAATTATCAAAGAAGTCCTACTAAGTATATCTCAAGTTATGAATAAAAATCTCACTAGAATACCTTCTATTGAAGAGGTTAGGGAGACGGTTTTATCTTTTGAAAGTAATAAAAACCCAAGGCTTGATGGGTTTCCTAGATGTTTATCTTTCAAATTTTCTGGAACATTGTGGGAGTGGATGTTGTGAATGTTGCTAAGGAAGTTTTTAGTTCTCGATCACTTCTTAAAGAGCATAATGCCACTTTCATTGTGCTAATCCCCAAGAAGCCAAATGCCAGTTGCTTCTAGGAGTTTAGACCCATAAGTCTTTGTAATTCTATTTATAAGTTTTTTCCTAAAATTTTGGTTCTCCACTTGAAGAAGATTCTTCCAACTTTGATTTCAGGGCAAAAAATTGGTTTTGTCGTGGGGTGCCAGATCTTGGACTATATTATTTTTATCCATGAGAATATCCATTCTCTTATGACTAACAAGAAACTTGGTTTCCTACTGAAGTTGGACTTTCTTAAGGCTTATGATAGGGTGAATTGGTAGTTTCTGATCAGAATGCTTCAATCCTTTAGTTTCAGTGATCATTTTGTTCAATTGGTGAACAAATATATCTTTACACCCAAGTTTTCAGTGTTGATTAATGGATCGCCATCAAATTTTTTCTTGGCTTCCAGTCGAATTAGGTAGGGGGCCCCATATTTAGTTTTCATCTTCATTTTAATGGGATAAATGTTCAGAAGAATCATACAAAGAGATGTTAGGATTGGTAGGCTTAAGGGTCTTCACCCCTCTTTTGGTATTCAAGTTTGCTTGCATCAGCAATTTGTTGATGGCACTCTATTGCTAGGTGAAAGATTGGTGCTGGAAGCTGAGAATATGAAGCAACTTCTATCTCTTTATGAAAAAGGTTGAGGTCAAAGGATTAGCCTTCCTAAAATCTCTATCTTCTTCCTTAACACACCTGAACATAGGTAGATCAAAATTACTAGAACTTTGGGGTGTAAGTTTTCCTCCTTACTGGCCACTTATTTGGGGCTTCCTCTTTGTTCTAAACTTGCCCCTGATTCTTTCTAGTTGAGTCTGATTGATAGGTTTCAAACCAAGTTGTTTGGATGCAAAGGTACTCTATTGATTCAAGCCAATAAACTTTAATTAATCAAAGCTTCTCTACAGAATCTACCTGTGTATGGGATGAGCTTATTCAAGATTCCTCTAGAATTTGTGGACCAAATGGAGAAAATCCTAAAGAATTTTTTATGGATAGATACGAAGGCCAAAAATTGACTTGATTTGGTTGCTTAGGATCAGGTTTGTCTCCCAAAGAAGTTTAAAGTTATTTCCATTAGAAATATTCAATAATTTAACTTAGCCCTTCTGTCTAAACAAATGTGGAGATGTCTTAAGGATTCTAATGAGTGGATCTAGGTTGGTTTCTGGGTTATTGATTCTACTAGGGAATTCAAATGGATTGATCTTTGTAGACTAGATCCTGTTTTGAAACCTCTACAAACTTGGCTTTCTTTTATTCGTATTCCCTCTTCTCCTATTGAGGATTCCTTCATTTCGGGTGGCTCTTCCTTTGGTGGTTTTTCAGTCTCTCAAGCTTTTAACTTGAAATCTAGAACCTTTGCTCCTCCTCCTTTTTAGTCCCTTCTTTGGAACCATCTCTTGGTTCCTAAAATTAATATTTTCTTCTTGCTTTTTATGTAGAATAATGTACTTTATATTGATAATTTGTGCACGAGAGGGATGTCAATTCCTAATAGATTATTTCTATGTAAAGAGGATGGTAAAGATGTCTCTCATCATTGATTCAATGTGTTTTTTCTCAAGAGATTTGGGCCTATTTTCTTGACCTCTGGGGGGTTATGTTGAGTGTCCCCTTTAGCCTCTTAGATTGTTGGATCTAGTGGAGATTCCCTTTTAATAACCCCTCCCCTACAATACTATGGAGCTTCATGCTTCTATACATTGCTCGGGGTATCTCGAAGGAAAGGAACAACTATATTTTCAAGGACAAAGAGTCCTTAGCTTTGTCTATGGCCTATCATATTCAAATTTTCACTAAGGAAAATTTTCTATCCTTCTGCCCATCTCACTAGCTTGATCCTTCTATTCCTACTCCTACCTTAGATTGGAAGATTATTAACAGATGGCATATTAATTGGTATATTTCTAAGCCTATTGTTAATATTAAGCATACCAGACCAATATATTGTTTGGGTTTCACCCCCAGAGGGTGGATTAAAATAAATCTTGATGGGGTGGCTAAGGGGAATACTAGGTTGATAGGTTGTGGGGGAGTTACACATGATTATAATGGTAGGCTTGTCTTAGTAGTGGCACTCCTAATGGGAACTCAGCCAAACCACTTTGTTGAGGCAAATGTTGCTTACATTGGGTTTCAACTTACAGTGCAAGGAGGGTATGAAATGGTATGGCTTCAAAATATTCCCTTAATATCACTAATTATTTGACTAAACAAATGCCTCCTAGTTGGAGAATCAAACATTTAATCGAAGATTTCCTTGACCTGATTGCCAAGCTAGATAAATTTGAATTACCCATATTTTTTGGGAAGGTAGTCATCCTGTAAACTACGTAGCCAATTTGGGTGTGGTGTATGAGAAAATCAAGTGGTGGATGAAAGGGGAAACCTTCCCAATATAATTGTTTGAGTTAACACAAAGGGATGTTTCTAATCTTGCTTGCTCTCAACAGACAAATATTAATGATCTTTTCCTTTCACATGAGTAAAGCCACTTCTTGTAATAATTAGAATTGACACAATGCAAGGGCTTCCAGATTGTTACCAGTCACCTAGTTTTGTGTCCTATGGTTTGGGACTAGGTTTCAAATGGTAAACCACAAAATTGGCAAGGGTAATCTGAACATGGGAGGATATGAAAATAGAATGGAGTTGACTTCGTGCCAAAAATGGGAACAAAGCAAGGAATTGTTGAGTGAGATCTTGGATGGAGGCATTGTCCCTTATATTAAAAAGTTGCATGGTAAAGATCCCAGAGCGACGAAAGAATTTGTAAAAGGCTAGAATAAAGGTGGTCTCAATGCTTATGGAGTACAATTCAAAATTGATGAGGCTTTTATAGTAGAAATTATTGGGCTCTGGATGGATGGGAAGAAATTTTACAGAGAGCACAAGGCAATGGAGGAAGCTTTCTCTGTGTTCCTTGACAAGAAGAGTGAAAGAGATAGAGTAAGGAAGATGGCTGATTGGGGCTACAACAAAAAATATTTAATGAGTCTTTGGATTGATGTTGAAGAGGTCATCATGAGGTACATTACCTTAGATGGTCATTTTGGAGGTATTTTCTGTAGTCACACAAATCTGTCCAGTTAATTAAATGAATACTTAGTATTTATTTGATTATTTAACCATCAATTAATAATTAAATAAATTAATATTTAATTAATTCATCTTAACCCTCTTCTCCTATTAATTAAATAAATTATTCAATTTATTTGATTTAATTCACTTAACCAAATTCAGACCATTAATTAAATAAATAAATCATATTTGTTTAATTAAATCTTCTCTCACATTTAAATAAATTAATATTTATTTAAATCCCCCAAAATCCCACCTCTCACATTTAAATAAATTAACATTTATTTAAATCACCTTTATCCTCTACCCACTTGCATTTTCCTACAAAAGCAAGTTGCACAATTATTTTAAATAAATAATTTGTTTAAATCACCTTTATCCTCCACCCACTTGTATTTTCCTACAAAAGCAAGTTGCACAACTATTTTAAATAAATTATTTATTTAAAATCCTATTTATCCTCACCCACTTGAAACCTTTAATGGTTTCCTTAAAGTATTCAAACTTGATGGCTTTAAAGTCTTCAAACTTGATGGCTTCCTTCTATAGTCTTCTTAAGACTTTAATGGTTTTCCTTAAAGTCTTCAAGCCTTTAATGGTTCCCCTCAAAGTCTTCAAGCATTTTAATGCTTTATCTTCCTTTTTCTCATTTAAATAAATTAATATTTATTTGAATATTTATCCAAATACAACTTGCACACATTTATTGAAATAAATGAATTTTTATTTTAATAAAATCCTATTTTCCCTCACCCACCAAATCCACTTGCAAAATCTAATCCCCTTCTAGATTCTTCTAACCCCTTCCTAATTAGCCTAATCCATCCCCTAATTATTGTCACATTCCTAAGCAAAATGGAGTCACTTCTCAAAGCCTAAAAGTCTTTGATAACCATTAAAGGCTTTCAACCTTCAACCACTAAATGTTTCAAAGTCTTGGATAACCTTTGAAAGCTTCCAACCTTCAACCACTAAATGGCTCAAAGTCTTTGATAACCATTGAAGGCTTTCAACCTTCAACCACTTAATCCACAAAGTCTCCAATAACCATTAATGGTTACCTCAAACCCTCCCACATGGTTAAAACATTTGTTTTGACTCAACCTCTACCCAACCCAAGGGTCTCGTCAAGCCTTTAATGCTTTGACCATGATTATTTCTTAATCATTTGCACAAAGGTTTATCCTTGCATTAACTCCTAATCCAGTGGGTAATCCTAATTTAGACTTGACCCTTACCTTCTAGATAACCATGAGGTCTTCTCAGGCCTTTAATGCCTCCAACCTCTTCTCTCAACCCAATCCTATGTTGAAACTTGTCACCATTTTATTGGTGCCAATTGTGCACATGGATCCCCAACTTTCAATCCTAACCCTTGCTAAGATTGCTCAATCTTAACCCTTCATTTCCCTATTTCTTCTATAAATAGAACCCTTCTCCTCAAGCAAAAGGAGAAGCATTTTAGAGTATTGTTGTTATACTGGCATTAGCATAGAGCTTTTTCATAGCATCACTATCTACTCTTGCATAGTATTTGCTTATCATATTCAACCATCTTGAATCTCCATATGGCATCCATGGCTAGTGCTAAAAGCTGAGAGCTACACTCATTTGGGACTTGGAGAGGAGAGGAACAAGGGAGGAGCAACTATGAGCATCTTGATTAGCTATTTCATTCTATGTTTATATGCTTTCTATTTCATGCTTAATATCTCTCTTGATATGCCTGTTTAGGATAATCTTTTGTTGCTAACACTAATGTTTGTTTCTTGTGCTCTTGTGTGTGTTGCCATCAAACAGATTTTCTAATCCTTTTTGCAGAGCATCATTTTCTCTTATCATTTTACTATTTTAAATCACTTTAAACATGATAGGAAGATTTCTCTGTCGTTTGATCTTCTTTAATCTTTGGAGCATGGACTCTCTAATCATGATAAAAATAGTGATAAACGTGTGTTACATGAGGGACTTATTCTCCTTATCATGAAATATGTTAAAATGAATGATGGTACTCCCTCTCTAGTCCGTAAAATTGAGAGTAACCCTAAACCATCCTTTGAGCCTGATATGTATGTGGTGTTAGAAACCAAAATTGAGGATGAGAAGGGGTCAAGTGAGATGGCCATGGATTTGTGTGGTCTTCATGTGTCTGATGATGACCCAAAATATCAACCTTTTGAGGAAGAGGGACCCCCCTAGAAGGTCACTCTTGGCACTAATAGTAGTAGAAAAAGTAAACCCCATGCTAGATCTACAACTAAAGAGTATAAAACCCCACCTTCCAAACCCCAGGAGATGGGCCTTAACAACTCTAGAAAGAAAAAGATGGGGAAAGCAGTGAATAAAAAATACACAGGGGAAGATGAGATTAAATTGGATATACCCTTCAATATGGACTAGGTGGACCCTGAAAATAGTAAAAATGTGTTGGTAATATTGCATTATAACAGACAATGAAAGATTGTTGGCATTTCATAAGGATATTGAGAAGGTTTTTGATGATTATGGATATAACTGATTAAAGATGTTTTACTATCCTGATATTATTATTTTGTCATTGATGTCAAGAAATTGATTTTCTAATTCAGTATGATGTTGCCATATCTTGAGAAGTATGATATGAAGATTATAAAGATATCGGTAAAAGACACAGGAAAGAATATGATGAATAAGGAATTCAATGGGAAACTACTATCGAGTCAGACAATGATGAGATCATGATGTTTTAGATTGTTTTAACATCATACATATGTTGTAAATTGTAAAGGTTAATACTATACTATTTTATCAAGCAAAGAACCTAGTCGATAAACCCTAAGGAACCTAGTCAGTAAACCCTAAGGTTGTCGCTATCGGTTAATGAAGGCGGAATGCCTACTGAGTGAAAGTTTAGTATTCACCGAGTTGTTACCGAGTTGTAACCGAGCTATAACAGAATGCATTAAATGTTTACATGCGGTATTTAATGAAGGAAGCTGATGAGCTAGAGTGGATTAAATGATCGGTAAGTCGTGAATGAAGTTTTTTAATAAATCTAAGGCAATGAAAAGTTGGCATGAAGATCTACAACTCAGATTGAACCGCAATACCCTAGCACAAGTTCCAAGACTATTATGCAAGTTCCAAGGTGGGGTAAAACATTTTCAGATTGAAAGATGCATTGAACTTGGACAAGATTGAAGATTTGATGGCTATGATTGATCATGGGAAATGTGATCAAGGAGATTAAGAGGTTACCTAATTGTTTATAAATAGGAAACTGTTGATAAACAATGTATGCAGGCAAGTGTATGCATAGGGATGCTACATAGTGATTACCGAGCACAGAAGCTTGAAGACCTATTAGAATAACAGAGTATAGAAGACTGGTAGATAGATAAGATTAGTTCTATGTCTAGATTGTATTGAACAAATAAGAATATGCTTTAGCATTTTAGATGTTAAGTTGTAGATAGATTTTATTACTGTTATTTTGTGAAAGTGACAAAAAATCTCTTAAACGAGTGGACTTAACAGTCTTATATGTAAACCCTCTAGCAAGGTGACATTCTAATTGAGTGTTTGAAATCCTTTAACAAGGTCACTTCTAACAAAGTGAAGATCCTAATAGATCTTAGGGAAATCCCTTAACCGGGTCACATCTAGCAATGTGTTTGTAATCTTTAATAGGATTTTCTTTTAACCAAGCATACTCTAGAAGAGTATATTTCTTAATGGGTCCAAAATCCCATAGTTGTTTTTCCCTATTTGGGTTTCCACATTAAATCTGGCGTTATGAGGTTTATATTGTTCATATGCTTTTGAGTTTGCATGTTTAATATTTTTGGTTATATTACTGATATATATGTTACCGAGGTTGAATCTGATGTTTTTATGGATGATTAAGTTTGTATGACTCACCCCCCCCCCCCTCTCATCTTGTTGGCTATTGGATCTGTACTTATATTAAGTATCAGAACTATCAATTGGTATCAGAGCTTTGGACTTCAAAAGGAAAGTTTAAAGGCACTTGAGTTAAAGATCCGAAGATGTATAAGAGGGATGCACCAAAGCTGAACAAGTCAAGTTTCTCTACATGGTAGAAAAGGATGAAGCTACATCTATCAGGAGTTGGAGAATATGCTATATACTATCTAGAGAATGATTTTGTTGCACCAAACACCTATCCATTGACTATGGAAGAGATAAAGGCAAAGCAAGAACATATTCAAGCAATGATTGAAATAACATCCGCATTGACCGATTCAGAGTTTAATGATCTAGAAGGCTGCAATGATGCAAAGGCAATGTGGGATAAGCTCATATCAGTATATGGAGGAGATGAACATGTTCAAAGAGAAAAAGTAGACAATCTAAGAGGACAACTTGAATCTATGAGGATGAATTAAGGTGAGAACATAACTCAGTACAGTACAAGACTAAAGGATATTTTCAATCAAATCAAAGGAGCAGGTGGAACTATTGAAGAAAAGGATATAACAAGTAAGTTGTTGAGAACCCTTCTACCAGCTTATGCAATCCAAGTCCCTACAATCAATGAATTGAGGTTTGTACCTAATATGTGAGTTTCTTTGGATGCTACTATTGGTAAGCTACATGCATTTGAGTTAAGTAATTTTGATAACAGTGGATCTTTGGTAAATAAAGTTGAATCTGCATTTGGTTCTTTTCATCTTGATGAATCTAATGATTAAAATGAAAGAAAGTATAAGTACTCTGAAGGAGATCATAGTGGAGCAAGTGAAAGATTTCAAAAGAACATGGAAGAAGTACACAAACTGTATGAAGAATCAGAAAGAAAGAAGAGTTTGAAGCACTATTAGCCAAAAGGTTACCGAGAGGCAAAGGTAAGTATAAAGGAAAACTACCTTTGAAATGTTTCAATTGTGATAAGATAGGACATATGGCTTCTAATTGTCCTGACAAAGATTTTACTGAAAAGAGAGATTACCGAGATAACAGACAGAAAGATAATCATTACAGAGGACACCGAGACTTCAGAAAAAGGGATAGAAAGACATGCCTAATAGCTGATGAGGAATCTAATGATGATAAATCAGATGAGACTGATACAGAAGAAGTAGTTTATGTGGCTATCAAGGATGGCTCAGACGAAGAAAGGTATGAAGAAAAATCCCTAATATCTCACATAAACACTAATGATTCTTGGATTATAGATAGTGGATGCTCACATCATATGACAGGAGATAAACACAAGTTTGTTATATTAGAAGATTATGATGGAGTCTATGTTAGATTTGGTAATGATGCACCATGTCCGGTAAAAGGTAAAGGATCTATAACAGTTCTTGATAATGCAAGATGCAATGATGTTTATTGGGTTGAAGGTTTGAAATACAATTTGTTAAGTGTAGCACAGCTAAACAACACAGGTTACCGAATAGAATTTCAGAAGAGAATTGTCAAAGTTCATGACAAAAATGGAAAGTTAGTTGCTACCAAGACACAAACAAAAGGTAATACATTTCACCTTGACTCAACTCGGAATAAGTGTTTGCATGCAAAGTTAGATGATACCTGGTTATGGCATAAAAGATTGTGTCATGTCAATTTTGATAATCTGATCAAAATAAGTAAGAAGCATAGAGTAAGAGGTTTACCGAGTCTTGAAAAACCTGAGAATGCTATGTGCTGAGGATGCCAGATGGGTAAGATGACAAGATCAAGCTTTACAAGTAAGTCTTACACTTCTAAGGGAATTTTAGATCTAGTGCACACTGATCTTTATGGTCCTATGAAAGTTCAAAGTTATTATGGTGATAAATATTTCATATTATTTGTGGATGACTATTCAAGGATGATGTCAGTAATGTTTTTAAAGGAAAAATCAGAAGCTTTTCAAATGTTTAAATGGTACAAGGCAAGAATTGAAAATGAGACAGGAAGACAATTGAAATGTCTTAGATCAGATAGAGGAGGAGAGTTCACATCTAATGAGTTCAACTTATTTTGCAATGATCATGGTATTAAAAGACAAATCTTTGCACCGAGAACTCCACAACAAAATGGAATAGATGAAAGAAGAAACAGATCTATTGTGGATTGTGCTAGAACATTGATGATTCAAAAGAAGGTGCCACAAACATTTTGGAGAGAAGCAATAAGCACAGCAGTTTACACCTTGAACCGAGTTCAATTGAAGAAAAGTACTTTGAAGACACCATATGAAATCTGGTATGATAAGAAACCCAATGTAAGTTATTTTAAAATCTTTGGAAGTAGATTCTATGTTCATAAAGATGATAGAAATGGCAAATTTGATCAGAAAAGTGAAGAAGGAATGTTTCTAGGTTATCTTCTAGAAGAAAAGCATTTAAATATCTGATCAAATCATCTAACAAAATAGTAGAAAGTGCAAATGTGAAAATTGATGAATTTGCAGAAAGAAATGATGAAGGAAATTTCAAGGAACCAGAAGACTATGATGAATTTGTTTATGTTCAACCAATAAGTCCTACCAAGAAGACTGTTGAAGAAAATGAAGAGAATATCGAATTACTGAGTGATGAAGAAGATCATACAGAGCCTACCGAGCCTGTATTAGCCAAGTATATCAGAAGACATCATGCACCAAGTCAGATTATAGGAGATAAGGATGATCTAATGATGACAAGGAACAAACTGAGACATAACACATGCTTAAAATCTGAATTTGAACCAAGAATAGTAAAAGAAGCATTTAATAGTGAAGATTGGGTAAATGCTATGATAGAAGAGATTGATCAAATCAAGAAGAATGACATATGGACACTAATCCCGAGACCGAAGGACAAAAATGTAATCAATACAAAGTGGATTTTCAGAAACAAGCTAAATGAAAAAGGTGAAGTCATTCGAAACAAAGCAAGACTAGTTTGCAAAGGTTATGCTCAAGAAGAAGGAATTGATTATGGTGAAACTTTTGCACCTATTGCTAGAATTGAAGGAGTAAGAACATTGTTGGCCTATGCTTCTTTCAAAAACTTCAAGATATATCAAATGGATGTCAAATCTGCATTTCTGAATGGAATATTAGAAGAAGAAGTTTTCATTCAACAACCTGAAGGATTTGTTGAAGACAATAATAGAGATTAGGTATGTAAATTGAACAAAGACTTATATGTTTTGAAACAAGCACCAAGAGCATGGTATGAAAGACTACACTATTATTTGATTAAGATTGGTTTTATAAGGACAAGTGAGAACAACAACATGTACATGAAGAATGATGAAAATGGAATACTGGTCTCAGCCATATTTGTTGATGATATTATATTTTGTGGAAATGACTCTTTATGCAAGAACTTTGGAAATGAAATGAGCAAAGAATTTGAGATGTCATTAATCGGTGAGATAAAGTATTTTATAGGTTTACAGATACTACAAATGAAAAATGGGATTTTCATTACTCAATCCAAGTACATAAAGGAAATCTTGAAGAAATTTGGAATGGATGATTCAAAACCTGTAAGTACTCCTATGACTACCAACTGCAAATTATCAAAGAATGATGAATCTGCATCTGTTGATGAGACACTCTACTGATCCATGATTGGAAAACTACAATATGTTGTTCACAGTAGACCAGACATAGCACATGTAGTAGGTATAGTTGCAAGATTCTCTGCAGATCCTAGGGAAACACACATGACAACAATCAAAAGAATTTTTAGATACTTGAAAGGCATAGAGGATTATGGCTTAGTATATCAGAAAGGAAATGATTTTGATTTAAAAGTTTATACTAATGCTGATTGGGCATGCAACATTGATGACAGGAAAAGCACAAGTGGAGGAGCTTTCTCTTTAGGAGAAAGACTAGTGAGTTGGCTTAGCAAGAAACAAGGATGTGTTTCACAATCAACAGCAGAGGTTGAATACGTTGCTGAAGCATTGAATTGTACAAACATTGCATGGATCAAACAACTGTTGGAAGGTATAAATGAAAAAGTTACCCAGCCAGTAACTATATTATGTGACAATACTAGTGCCATTAATATTTCAAAGAATCCTATTATGCACTATAAGACAAAGCACATATCTATCAAATATCATTATCTTAGAGAAGAAGCTCACGAGAAGAAAGTGGTGTTGGAGTATGTTAGCACAAAGGAGAAAATAGCAGATATCTTCACCAAGCCACTACCAAAGGACACTTTTGAAGCCATATATGGTGAAACTTTTGCATCTGTTGCTAGACTTGAAGGAGTAAGAACATTGTTGGCCTATGCTACTTTCAAAAACTTCAAGATATATCAAATGGATGTCAAATCTGCATTTCTGAATGGAATATTAGAAGAAGAAATTTTCATTGAACAACCTGAAGGATTTGTTCAAGACAATAATAAAGATCAGGTGTGTAAATTGAACAAAGCCTTATATGGTTTGAAACAAGCACCAAGAGCATGGTATGAAAGATTGCACTATTATTTGATTAAGATTGGTTTTATAAGGACAAGTGAGAACAGTAACATGTACATGAAGAATGATGAAAATGGAATACTGATCTTAGCCATATTTGTTGATGATATTTTATTTTGTGGAAATGACTCTTTATGCAAGAACTTTGGAAATGAAATGAGCAAAGAATTTGAGATGTCATTAATCAGTGAGATAAAGTATTTTATAGGTTTACAGATACTGCAAATGAAAAATGAGATTTTCATTACTCAATCCAAGTACATAAAGGAAATCTTGAAGAAATTTGGAATGGATGATTCAAAACTAGTAAGTACTCCTATGACTACCAACTGCAAATTATCAAAAAATGATGAATCTACATCTGTTGATGAGACACTCTACTGATCCATGATTAGAAAACTACAATATGTTGTTCACAGTAGACCAGACATAGCACATGCAATAGGTATAGTTGCAAGATTCTCTGCAGATCCTAAGGAAACACACATGACAACAATCAAAAGAATTTTTAGATACTTGAAAGGCATAGAGGATTATGGCTTAGTATATCAGAAAGGAAATGATTTTGATTTAAAAGTTTATACCGATGCTAATTGTCCAAGCAACATTGATGACAGGAAAAGCACAAGTGGAGGAGCTTTCTTTTTAAGAGAAAGACTAGTAAGTTGGCTTAGCAAGATACAAGGATGTGTTTCACAGTCAACAGCAGAAGCTGAATACATTGCTGTAGCATTGAATTGTACCAACATTGCATGGATCAAGCAACTATTGGAAGGTATAAATGAAAAAGTTACCGAGCCAGTAACTATATTCTATGACAATACTAGTGCCATTAATATTTCAAAGAATCCTATTATGCACTCTAAGACAAAGCACATATCTATCAAATATCATTACCTTAGAGAAGAATCTCAGCAGAAGAAAGTGGTTTTGGAGTGTGTTAGCATAGAGGAGTAAATAGTAGATATCTTCACCAAGCCACTACCAAAGGACACTTTTGAATATCTCAAAAGTAAGTTAGGGGTCCTACCCCTATCTTCTACTCACTGACCGAATTCGGTGAAAGTATCAATCTGATGAATCTAATGAATATCTTATGGGAGTTGATATTGATTTATACACTTTAGGATGTTTTCTAAAGGTGTACTGGAATTAATACAGGAAATATTACAGGGAGCAGGAATTGAAGACAAATGCTCTGACTGAGACTCAGTTGATACACAACCGCAGGAAATCACTTCTTACAGAAAGAAATTATGTTTTACTTCTTTACTTTTTGGCATTGTTGTCAAAGGGGGAGAAGACCTACAAAGGGGGAGAAGACTACTATAAAGGAGAGATGATTGAGAGAAGACTACTATAAAGGAGAGATGACTGAGAGAAGACCTATCAGGAGAGAAGACTAAGTGCAAACTGAGCAGACTACAGATTAGGAAGTAGACTGAAGAAATCAGGAGAAGTCTAATGTATGGGGGAGAGCATTTCAGCATTTCAGAATCACAGCAATCCAAATCTATTACGGTCAAATCAATTGGTTTTGCCATGAATGCCAAAGGGGGAGATTGTTGGCAATATTGCATTATAACAGACAATGAAAGATTGTTGGCATTTCATAAGGATATTGAGAAGGTTATTGATGATTATGGATATAACTGATTAAAGATGTTTTACTATCTTGATATTATTATTTTTTCATTGATGTCAAGAAATTGATTTTTTAATTCAGTATGATGTTGCCATATCTTGAGAAGTATGATATGAAGATTATAAAGATATCGGTAAAAGACACAGGAAAGAATATGATGAATAAGGTATTCAATGGGCAACCACTACCGAGTTAGACAATGATGAGATCGTGATGTTTTAGATTGTTTTAACATCATACATATGTTGTAAATTGTAAAGGTTAATACTATACTATGTTATCAAGCAAAGAACCTAGTCGGTAAACCCTAAGGTTATTGCTATCAGTTAATGAAGGTGGAATGTCTACCGAGTGAAAATTTAGTATTCACCGAGTTGTTACCGAGTTGTAACTGAGCTATAACAGAATGCATTAATGTTTACATGAGGTATTTAATGAAGGAAGCTGATGAGCTAGAGTGGATTAAATGATTGGTAAGCCGTGAATGAAGTTTGTTAATAAATCTAAGGCAATGAAAAGTCGGCATGAAGATCTATAGCTCAGATTGAACCGCGATACCCTGGCACAAGTTCCAAGGCAGGGTAAAATGTTTCCATATCGAAAGATGCATTGAACCTGGACAAGATTGAAGATCTGGTGGCTATGATTGATCATGGGAAATGTGATCAAGGAGATTAAGCAGTTACCTAATTGTTTATAAATAGGAAACTGTTGATAAACAATGTATGTGGGCAAGTGTATGCACAGGGATGCTACATAGTGATTACCGAGCACAAAATCTTGAAGACCTGTTAGAATAACAGAGTATAGAAGCCTGACAGATATACAAGATTAGTTCTATGTCTAGATTGTATTGAACAAATAAGAATCTTCTTTAGCATTTTAGATGTGAAGTTGCAGATAGATTTTATTACTGTTATTTTTTGAAAGTGACAAAAAATCTCTTAACCGAGTGGACTTAACAGTCTTATATGCAAACCCCCTAGCAAGGTGACATTGTGATTGAGTGTTTGAAATCCTTTAACAAGGTCACTTCTAACAAAGTGAAGATCCTAACAGATCTGTGGGAAATCCCTTAACCAGGTCACATCTAGCAATGTGTTTGTAATCTTTAACAGGATTTTCTTTTAACTGAGCATACTCTAGAAGAGTATATTTCTTAGTGGGTCTGAAATCCCATAGTGGTTTTACCGTATTTGGGTTTCCACATTAAATCTGGTGTTATGAGGTTTATATTGTTCATATGCTTTTGAGTTTGCATGTTTAACAGTTTTGGTTATATTACTGATATATATGTTACCGAGGTTGAATCTGATGTTTTTATGGATGATTAAGTTTGTATGATTCAAAGCCCCCCTCTCATCTTGTTGGCTATTGGATCTGTACTTATATTAAGTATCAGAACTATCAAAATGATGAAGCAAATATTAATATGCTTTTGGCTAATTCCACCACTAGCTAGGAGAAGTGCTTATGTTGGGTAATTAGGGATTTTTTTTCATCAAACAAGGCATAAAAGAGATCATCAACACCTTCACTGAGAATCCCATGCCTGATAAAACCTATATGCTTCCAAAAATGACCCAAAAATTGACTGAAGATGTGAAGGTCATGAAAACTGCTCGCATAAAGATATAATATTAAATTTGCAAAATGGTATGGATGAGGTAAAAGGTAATCTTAGGGTTTTGGTGGATATTAGAAAAGAATCCATGAATAATAGCGCTGGAGGACTTAAAAAATTGAATGATAAAATTGCTTCTCATAAAGCTCAACCACTCAGTAGCATCCTGCCATCAGCTGTCAAATATAAAAGGAAAAATTTGGATATAAATCCCCAGGGACCAGAAATGCACATGTCTAAAGGACCGTCTTCCTGAACCAGGAGAAAAAACCAAGAGAAAAGCGCCACGAGGAGCATCATGGAGGAGCTTGAAGAAATAAAAAAAAATATAACTGAGAAAAACTCTAAGCTTATGGAAGCTTTTGGTTAGTCTTTTAGTAGGCTTACCTAGGTTTTACTGTTATTTTTTAGTTGGGCTCTCTAGGGTGTTTCCCCTATTTTTTTTCTATATTGGGACGCTGGCTCTAGACTGTTGTGCTACTATTTTGCTTATTTTGTGTTTGGATTTGGGTTTTGGGTCCCTGTAAAACCTTTTTTATCTTAATAAAATATAATTATTATTATAAAATTGTTCTGTAAGGTCTCCTTGAAGTAAAAATTCAAAAAAATAATCACTCAAAATGTAGACTATAATTTCATTGACTTTGTTAATATTATGTATATAGTTTATTTAATAATAATAAAATTTTCTTAAATTTTTTATAATAATATTTAATTAAAGTATATTTATATTCTAGACACATCCATATCTTACAATGTAATGCATTAAATTTAGAGTTCAACTTATAGTAAGTCCAAAAATGATTTAAAATGTTGTGTTGTAATATAGATAGACATCAAAACCCTTAAAAAAATGTTAGATAAACTACCAATATTTTAAGTAAATAACTTCTAACTATTTATGTGGAGTATCATGGTGGGTCAAATAGGCCCTTAAGTAGCAATGAAAATTTAGAAAATGGAGTTACGCAACTTGCCACTAAAATTTAAATAAGTTACCAACATTATTACAAAAATATGTAAGAATATAATCTATATAAAATTGAATTTAGTTTCTAAGCTACTAGTTGTTATATGAAAAAATAATCTATTTGACAAATAAATGAAATTTCAATGTAGTAGTGCCAAAATTTTAGGAAAAAGATAAGAAGCGGGTGTTTGTCTGACCACCCTAACCACAACCAAACCATAGTATTTTTTTATAATATTTTAGATATATGTAGAATACTCATGTCCGGATGTGACACATATATTTTTGTATTTTTTTTTCAAAATAAATAATTAAATTATTAATTTTTACTATAACTTTTTAAAAATATAAAAAAACTCGTATGTCTGAGCACCTTAACTTGGTCAAAACTTTATGAAATTCATTTTTTTTAATCCTATGTGAAGTATACAATGTGACACATGTTTTGAATTCAAAAAATGTGATACCATTTGAAAGTTATAGATATTTTTCAATCAACCTATCAATCAAGACTTTCATCAAAATATCGCCACTTTTTGGCCCCTCTTGATCCTCCACATAACTTTTAATATTAATATTTTTAACTGGCAAAAATATTGCTTGAACTAAATTAATTAATCATTATCAATGCAACTAATCATTTTAAGGTTTTTAAGCATTGGCATTTAATTTTAATTTATTAATATATATATCTATATTTATTATTATATCATTAACATAAGGATATTTAGAAAAATCTTCTCTCTATAATTAAATAAGATAGGATAAGGAGCCAACATGTCATGTGTGTGATTCTATAGGACAATATATGAGCTATTTGAAGTAAGTGAGGTGTGATAGTCATGAAACTCCATATTTTCTCTTTGTCATCCATCTCTTTTTTTGACACCTTGTAAGTATAACATGTGCTATAAGTAGCTCAGTATTCAACCTTTAATTCCTTTGAGTCTCGGCCCAATTTACAATCAGTCACATCCATTGAAAAGAATCATAGGAGTAGTGTGAACCTACTCACAATCTACCATAATTAAATTTTCATAAAACATACACCTTTAAAGTCATGAAATTCAACCTTTTATTCATTATGTAGGCATTCTCAAAGAGAACTTATTTTCTTAAATCTATCAATGATATAACATAAATAATTATTCATCCTCTTCTTTAACTATTTATGGTATTAAAGTAGTTCACATACCAAATTTTAGGTAGAGTATGATTTGAATCTTCCTAAAATCCTAATTATCACTCACACTATTAGAATTATCCATTAATTTAAAATAACATTCACATATTCAAACAACTAAAAAGTTATAGAAAGAGTGAAAATACTTCTAACTATGTTCATTACTATCATACAAATAATATTCTCAAAGTGATCAAAATATGAATTAAGCATAGAATATAAATGAAAGACTTATTCACTCACCATTTCCAATGTTCATTGAGAAAATAATTAGTTAGGCCCAAACTAGTCCTCTAGGAGAGCTGAGCACTTCAATTATTTATTCCATTTTTATTGTTGATGATACATGGATAAGATAAGTTATGAAGATGCAAGAAGTAGGTAAAATATTGCAAAATTAATGAAATTAAACATATAGAAATAGAAAAAAACTTAGAAAAATAGCACAAAAGGATAGATCAGGAAATGAGTCATCGAAAGGAGCCTATGACTAATAATTGAGCCTAAAAATGTCAAAGTAGTGTGCTATGTTCCTTACTTCTTAAGGTTATTTTGTTAGCTCAAACTTTATATTTTATATTAGAATGCTACATGTAAATTACTTCCTTTAAAGTTCAGCCAAAAGGTGTTTGATATGTTTGTTAACTAGATAATTCTTAAGGGTTTCATATATTCAAAAATCTAGAAGTATTTGTATCAATCGGTTCTCTATAAATTTCTAGATTTCTACTATTGAATACATAACCTACACATAGAAAAGAGGGAAAAATACTATGTTGTATAGGGGTTTTCATAAGTCAAAGCTTAGGTAGGTGTTAACCTCCACTACTACTATGATCGATTAGAAAAAAGTTTACCTTTGGTAGGGGAGAGGCTAAGTCAAATAAAATGTCAAATTGACAAGATAATGGCTTTGGAATTGATAATGGTAGTGATGCAATTCTCTTTACATAAGTTATTCAAGTATTGATATAATAACATGACAAATCATAACAATATCTATCATGAAAACATTGAAAACATCTTAAGGATATCTCGTTGTAGCTTGATACTCTGTGTACTAAGATTTTCTCTTGAAAGAGGAAAAACTTGCACTTGTAATGAAATTATAAATGATGAAAAATTAGTAGATATGACACCTTATATAGGTTCCTCAAGGTATTTTTATATTTATACTAGCTTCCAATGGTCGTATATAAAAATTAAGAGTGGATTTGAAAAGGGTAAGGTTGACACTAACAATAGCTCAAATTGTGAGGAATTTTTGTTGGACACTCGTATTGACTATTGTAGACACCTAAAATTGTCATGTCTAATTAAATAAATATTTTATTTATTTAATTATCTAAGCCTAATTCTTCTATTAATTAAATAAATCTTTATTTATTTAATTAATTCATTTATCCTCTTCTAGCCTTATTTCTCATTTAAATAAATACATTTATTTATTTAAATTATCCTTTGCTTAAATTAAATAAATATCTTATTTATTTAATTGATCCCACTTCTTCTATTAATTAAATAAATCTTTATTTATTTAATTAATTCATTAACCTTTTCCACCTATGACACATGTCATTCATCTGTTAATTCATACACTACCTACCCCTTTCATTATTTTATTATTTCTTTTACCTACCCTCTAATCATAGCCGACCTCCTTTTACACCTCTCAATCTTATCCCTTCATTTCATATAGTGTCTTCTATATAGGGAGATGCTTCCTTCATTATCAAACCCTAATCATTCTATGCATTCTAATCAATCATCCTAATCACTGATCTTAAGGACTTGACTATACTACGATCCTACTTGCAACCACATTCCGTTCTTTGTTGAGCTCTTGTGCATATAAAATCTGAGAGCAAATATATCAAGCAAGATCAATGGAGATAGGAAGAATGGAGATCAAAACCCTATTGGACATGTAATGGTATAATCTTTGTGATTTCATTTGATTTGCATTGTCTTAGGTAATCTTCATATGTTATGGTGGATCTTTGTTGATTGTTAGGCTAGGGTTTGGTGGTTGAATTCATTTAGCCTTTCAATATTGTTATTATTGTTATCCATTTTCACCATACACATTTTGGCACGCTCGGCGGGACATGGATTTTTCTTAGATCTATGTTTTTTTGCAGATTTTTCTAACCCTATATTGCTATTTTGTAAAACAATTTGGAGAATAACTTTGTGCAGCTAGGGTTTTGGACACAAAATCAAGATCTTGGAGAGATTCGATCATATCTCAAAAACGGCTAGGAAATTTTGTACCAAATTTTTTTTTCAAGTTGAACAAAGTATCAGGACCTCTCAAGCCAAAATTTAGAATTTTTGGAGCACATTTTCATTTTCTATGAATTTTTAATGATTTTTCATAAAAAATTAATTTTGAGAGAAAATGAGAGAATTTTTTGGATTTTCTTACATTTTTGGAAATCTCATCATTATACATAGGATCTGTTCTTTGTGATTTTAATTTTGATGCAAAATATTTCCCTAAAAATCGGATCTTTAAAAATTAGGGTTTTTCCTTATTTTGATCAGATCTCACACACCAATTCGAATTTTGACATAAAATGTTTTGTGTAGGTCAGGAAAAGTATCAGAAATAATTAGTAAAAATTTCAGATTTTTTGGATCTATTTATCATTTTGTATGAATTTGTTATGATTTTTCATAAAAAATTAATTTTGAGAGACAATTAGCGAATTTTTTGGATTTTCTTACATTTTTGGAAATCTCTCGGAATTATACATAGGATCTATTCTTTGTGATTTTAAATTTGATGCAAAATCATTCCTCAAAAATTAGATCTTTTAAAATTAGGGTTTTGCATTATCTTACTTATATCTCACAAACTGCTTGGATTTGTTGTAGAAACATTTTTGTGAAAGTTTGGAAGACCATCAAAACTCTCCAAAAAAAATTTCAGATTTTTTGGATCGATTTTGCATTTTATATGAATTTTTTATGATTTTTCATAAAAAATTAATTTTTGGAGCAAATTAGCAAATTTTTTGGATTTTCTTACATTTCTGGAAATCTCTTGAAATTTTATAGGTGTTCTTTTTTTATGATGAATCAGATCTTTGAATTGGTCAACAAAACGCATTATTGAAGGCCCCTATTTCACAAAGTCTTTTGGATCTAAAATTTACCTAACTTGTGTGCTTGCAGGAAGGGGTGATCATTTGAAACAATCCAAACTACTAATAAATCTTTGTTGCAGGTCCTTGGCAAGGGTTTTTGGATTTTTATTGTGTGCCTTGTTTTCATAGACTAGCAAACACTTCAATTGGTGCACTAAAATTGAATCATTGTCTTTTGTGTCTTGAGCAATAGGCTCTTTTTGTTTAATCTTTAGGGGGCCTGTCTTCTCATGTGGTCATTAGGACTACTAGTGAGAAGAGAATGACTCAAGTGGTAGCGAGGAAAACCCACCTCATCTGAACCACTATAATCAAATGTATTCATGGTGAAAACTATGAATAACGTGTGCTGATTAGTTCATACCGACACTATCTCCCCATAAACCCGTTTGATCAAATTTATTTGATCAGTTGTAGGGCATAACCCCTACCGGCTGGGAGCCTTCTGTATTTACAGAGCTGAAAGTGCCACATGTATGGCCACACGAGCGGATGCCCTTACTAGCACCTTTTTGTTTTAGAAGCCCAAATCCTTCTAGTTGTTGGGGTAGGAGGTCGGACCTCTGGTAGCAGCCCACACACATACGGTTCTTAGTAGAGATACAAAGTTCACCACGGGGAGTTTTCATGGGGACTGATGCTTGGCTGACCCGAGAAGTGAGTGCCGAGGGTGGAGCCAATGAGGTCAAGCATCTAAGTATCCGCTTTGAATAACGTAGCCTCGGGGGTAAGACCCCATGTGGGATCAACAACTATTGTCTTGGCCAGCCATAAGAATTGTGCTTGACTTATTTTAAACATTCAAAACATTCAAAACCAAACAGCAAAACATTGTGTCTTTTGTGTTTTCAAGTGTATGCAAAACATTTTTACATCAAACAACACACTTTTCTTCGAGAGTCTAAACACTTGCAAACATTGAGTCCTCATCAACATTGTGTCCTCTTGTCACGGAAAACAGTCAAACATTCAGATTTGGTCACAAATTCACAAATTGGAAAAAATTTATAGTCAAGCAACCAAGAACAATTAGTTTCGGAATTCTTGAGCTTCCTAGGTTGTTTCTCCAAGTTTTCATCTAGCATCAACTTGTCTTTGGGTCTCACAAAATCCATCATTGCTTTACACCTTACATTACATTCACATTTGTCTAAACTTGAGTCAAAAGGTCACTTGCTTGTCCTCATCATACTTTGTCAACACACTACATACAACAACACTTTGCTAAGTGGTCCCTCATCAAGGTTTCTTACCTTTGGGTCTCATTTGGTTTTACTTAAAGTCAAGGTCAACTTACCTCATCAAGAGAAACTATCCTCTCTTTGGAAATCACACCTACTCTACTACATACATACTTGGTCTTACACTTTGGACATTACAAGTACACTTCAGACTCATTTACATTTCATCCAACTCTTGGTCTTTCATACTCTTTCCATTTTTCATCTAGTCTCACACATCTTGGTCAATACCTAGTTCATGGTTGAAACCCGTCTTCAAAAATCTAAGAGAGAAACTAAAGAGGCTCAAGAGTCCGCAAACATGAGTTCTTATGAGTATGACAATGAGATCTTTTTCAATTTTGATCATACTACATTACCTAACATGGATGCCTATAGAAACAATCCAAATGTTGAGAACATGGACACTATAAACAACAATGCTACACACAATGACAATGTGGACAACTTTTCAATACATTCAGCAGATGTGGAAGATTCCATTATGAATCCCCATTTCAATCGATTGGTTGAGGAAATAATGAGGAGAGATAGACAATACTTCTTACACATGATGGCACAAAGTGGAGCCAAGATACCTCATGATTTTGACATGTCTCAAATAATGGAACATAGACCTTTGCAACAACCTCACTCCAATATGGATCAAAGGAGACCTAATAGTGGAGGAAATAGAGGACCACACATGGTACCTAAATCACCATCAGCTTTGCTCCAAAAACCAGAGGTCCCACATACACATGGTCAAACATATGATACTCACCTTCGCAGACCATTATGGAAGTCTTATGCAGACAGATATGCTCAATCACATATCAATGCTAAGGATCAACCACCAAAGCAATTGGATATTCAAAGGCATGCTCAAAATTTGGACACAAGGAAACCCCGTGTCAAATTTGGGGGCAACACAGTAGAACATGACATGCTTGTAGAGTATGGTATACATGCACAAAATAGATATGGCGTTCCTCAACATGAATCTATACCAAGTGGTCCATATATGCAACATCATTACAGACCTCCTCCATATGAACATGTGTATGATCAATATCATCCATATATGCAACATGCACCTCCTCCAATGGGTACCTCAAACATAGGATATGGTCCAAGAATTCGATCTCCACCTAAGAGCAATTTGGAGCAACAAATCAGGGACTTACAAAAGAAAATGGAGGACATAAATACACCGAAGCCAACACACACAATGAGAGACATATGTTCTTATCCATTTGACAAGAGCATTCCAATGCCTCCTTTTCCTACACACTTTGCGACGCCTAAATTTGATAAGTATATAGGAAAAGGGGATCCTAAGGCACACATAAGACAATTTTTCACAGCTTGCATTGAGGTAGCAGCAGAAGAGACATATTTGATGAGATTATTCCCACAAAGCTTAGGTGATCAAACTATGGAATGGTTCTCCCAACTTCCACCTGGTATTAAGTCATGGGGTGACCTAGCAGAGGCATTTATTCAACATTTCTCCTACAACATAGAGACAGACATATCAGTCACTACTTTATGCAATACTAAGCAAAAAGAGGGAGAATCTTTTGCATCATTTTTACAAAGATGGAGAAATCTAGCCAACAAATGCTCTTGTGAAATTCCACAAAAACAAATGGTAGAAATGTTCACCCAAAATGTTAACAAAGAGATTGGTTATGACTTAAGGAAAGCTTGTTCGTCCACCTTCAAGGACGTCATTGAAAAAGGCTTAGCGACAAAAAAGGTCCTAATTGAACAAGGAGTCATTAAAATATTCAAGGAAAACAAAGATGACTTTAAAGGAAAAGACAAGCCAAGATTTTGGAATAAAAACAAGAACACAGTCAATGATGGTGTCGTTGATGCCAACACAGTGTGACCCAAATTCATTTTTTCTAGATCAAATTCTACAAACAATTAGGTGAATACTCAAACAACTTCCAGATCATGAAGGAAGTACACCCCATTGGGAGAACCACTTGAGTCAGTTTTCAAGAAGTTAGTGGCAAACAAGGTGATCACAGTTCCAGATTTCCCGCCATATGAACCAAAGGTCAAACCAAATTGGTGGAATGATGATGAATATTGTGAATTTCATAAGAGCAAGGGTCATAAGACAGGAAATTGTCATAGACTGAAGAACATCATAAAAGATCTCATTGATAGAGGTGACATTGAGATTGAGGGACATTCGTCTAATCAAGAACATGAGATGTTTAAGGAACCATTCCCAAAACATGACAAGGGAAAAGCTAAAGCCACAGATGACCAAGCCAACTATACTAGAGCACCTTACAACTATGATTCAACTATCAATAATATCTCGATGGACAATTACATCTCTACTATTATCATCAAGGACAAAGCATCTGAGAATTCTACTCAGAGACCCAAGATTGTCCTAAAAGGTGTTGGATCTTCTTCTGAACCTACCTCTGAATGTCGTGTTACAACCCATCGAGGTAAATTCACTTTACAAGGTGCAACAGCTAAAAACACCGCCTCTTCATCAACCAAACCTGAGTATGACCTTGTAGAACAGTTAGGGAAGACACCCGTGCTCATCTCCATCCTTGAGCTCTTACGCCTATCCCCCGCACATAAA